>NC_091697.1:90535625-90836250 GCF_041296265.1 Equus caballus | reverse complement strand
TTCTCACACTTGTGAGAATTAATGTACACTTCTGTACATTAATGGCAAAATCCCTGATTAATTAATCTTCATCTTCTCACATGGTACATGGTAGATTAGCAATATGTCTGGCACACAATAGATAATCAATGAATACTGATGGATATGAATATACATATAGCTGATCCTTAAGCGGTTTTTTTTACAATTTTATTTTCTCCAATGGTTTTACTAAATATTGGCATAATCATTGCACCATTTATTCAGATGTGTACATACTCGAAGACTGCACATTTTCTTAGGTACTACCCAGGTCAATGATTCTATTTTCATAAGATCATACAAGGAAGGAAAATCTGCCACCTCATTCTCAATTCCTTCCACCAGCCCTGGAAGATCATCTCTTCTAGCCTAACATCAAGCTTATTAATTGAAGCGTAGTTTTCCAGACCTGTGAGGTTGTCCGCATTCAAAGGACCCCCTGAGAGCAGATGACCCTCCAAGACTCACCTGGACAAGTGCCGTTGTGTTGCCCCTACATTGGTTACCAATACTGTTGAGTTCTGGGGGTTATCAGACATAAGCAGCCATTTCACCCACAGGTGTCACAGAACTCAGATTTCTAGCAGAAAAAAAAAATGCGAAAAAAGAAGTATCAATGTTTGTTGGACTAAGACTAATCTCAACATTCCAAATTGATAAAAAATGTGCTCCACTCACTTCTGAAACTCTGATGACTCAGAGCTTAAAGAAAAGCTTCCTCTGCCCTGTGACTACTACTTACCATTGCCCTGTTTGGGTAAAAAGTACATCAAAATGTTGACTAACGGCAACATTTTTTGAAACCTATCTAATTCTAAAAAGTTTATGAATGGATGCTTTTGTTCTGGAAGTAATTATACAATTTAGAAGGTGAAGTAGAATTTTATTTAATTTTTTAAAAAGCACTTAGTTGAAATCTTCAGAGTTCTAGAATGCCCCACAAAAGCCTCATCTTCCATTTTTTATTAAATTTTACAATATTATTTTTAAACAAATATATAATTTATAAATTCTTAAGATATTTGTTCACTGATATAAAAAAAATAAAAACCTTAAAATCCTCCCCCCAAAACTTAAAGAAACTGTAAGTGTCACTTACCTGGATTAACTAAGATAAGTGAGAGAACAAAAGAGAAGACCATTCCTGGATTACATATGAGGAAACAAAATAAAAAATAATTGGTAAAATGTCATAATAGAGATATTACAATGATTTATTAATGAGTGTGAAGGAACAGGTGTTTTTAGAGGGGCATTGAAATTACTTGTATATCATATGTCATTATATTATTTAAGGAATATCTGTCAATTGGCTGTTTTCCCTTAATGACATTACCTTTAATAAATATCATTTATATAGATATGATAAAAACTTTCCAGTATATAATTATTTCATGGAAAAACACTTCTTTTATAGTAAAATATTATGTGAAAATTTTATTTTTTTCAGCTTCAAAGTGATTTAATACTAAAGTTCCTAAGGATAGAACCAAATGAATCCAGGGTAGCTGATTTTGTAGTGAAATTATTCTCCTGTAAAGGTTGCATTGAAAAATCATAGCTTTTGTCTTATTGAGGTAGTGTCCCATAAGTAAGTTAACAAAGGAGCAAAGAATTTAGTACTGTATTAGTTAGGACTCTTTTGGTTGCACATGGTAGATAAACCAAAAGAAACCAGCTCTGTTTCTGTGGTAGATAAACCAACAGAAACCTGCTCTACCAAAATGAGATTTCATTGACTCTCATAACTGAAAAATTCAGGGCACGGCTCAATTGTTATCTGGGTTCTGTCTCCATCTCTCACAGTTCCAGGTATTTTTGCCATAAACATCTCTGCCGTAAACATCTTTGCCATAAACATTTTTGCCACATTTTCACTGCATAACTAATTGACCATAAGGCAATTTTGCCATAGAAGATTAAATAACAACAAATAAAAAAGGGACATTAGAAAGTACATAATGAAATATGAAAAATGAAAACAAAATTAAAAGGACTTTATTGCAAAATAAATACAAAATATTTGAACACATTTAAATCGTGTGCAGAGCCATGGCAATACTGTGCAAACAACTGTTTTTAGTTTGTGAGTTGTACCTAAGCACTCATCTTCAAAGTCTTTCATTCTTAGTATTATACATTTTTATTTTCCATGTTGATTCGTCTCCTCCTTCAGCATTCATCATACTTTTACTTTTTTGCTAACATTTCTCCCTTCATTAAGGGAGGTGTTAGTTTCCAAATACTAGGATGCATACTTGTAACTGAGCTTTGTATTGCACATTGTCACATGTCTGTTAATAGACGTTCCAAAGTTCTATGGGAAATGTGAGCTAAGATTTATGTTATATGAAAATTGGAGTACTGCCTCAGTGGAGAAACGAACCCAAACTGTCAACCAGTTGAAACCAAACTGTCAACCAGTTAGTTTATCTTTTACAGCAAAATTGCCTTATGCCCAATTAGTTATGCAGCAAAAACGCTTACAGTGAAAATACTAAACACAATCTCTCACATTGGCTTCTGCTGTATTGACTTCAGTTTCTTCTCCACCTACTGTTAAGATGACTTCAGCGGGCCCCCTTCAATACTGTTCTCTGTCTTAGAAGTCCTAGCAACAGTGTTACAGCATCTCCTTTGCTATCATGGAATCTCATACCCACTCCTGAACCAACTGCTGTGGTCCCAAGAGAATGTGAGGATCTCATTGGTCAGGTCTGAATCGCATGCCATTCTTACAGCTGGGGCTCAGGTCAGCTCCACGAAAACCACAGGAACTGGTTGTGGGAAGAGGTAGACCTCTTACTAAAACAGCAGTGGAATAAATGGATGATGAGAAGTTCAAGGAGCAACAATAAGAGTGGAAAAAATACAATATTGTTAATCAAGGAACCTAAAAGTAATGCCAATTCTACCAAAATTCTATAGCCTTGGGCAAGTTACCACCAGTTCTTTTCTGGATCACTGCTTTAGCCTCCTTACCCGTATGTATCCTGCTCCAGTCCCTTCTATACACTGCTCCTAGGATAAGGCCCAAAATCCCAAACAAAGCCCTATGTGATGAGCCTCTGCTTACTTCCCCAGCCTCTTCTCAAAACTCCCTCCCTGTTACTCTCTGAGCTCCCAACACCCAGCCTTTTGTTAATTCCTTAAACATGCCATGGCCTCCTACAATAGGGCCTTTGCGCATTCTTTACGCATTACCTAGACCTCTCTTTCTCCTATTTGCTTAGTGAACACTTACTCCCTTTCAGATATTAATTCAAACATTATTTCTGCAAGGAACTTTGTCTAACATCATCCCACCAGCATCAAGTTCTCCTATAATACACTCTCATGAAACATATCATTTAACAACACATCAAAGCTTTTATTTTATAGGTATTTGTGTGTTAAGTTGATTAGTTAATATTTTTATCCCCCACTATAATCTCCATGAGGAACATACTATAATTATATTTGGTTACCACTGTATCCCTGTGCCTACCACATAGTCAATACTCAATAAATAAATGAAGAAATAGAGACATTTTATGACAATGTGTCTCATCTCTCAAGTAATGGAGTTGAACTAAGAGATCTCAAACCATCAATTCCAGCTCTTAAAATTCTCTAATTCTAGTTTAACACTATAAATGCTTTATATTGTGAGTGGGTTAAGTATTTTTAAGTAATACTTCTGAAGAAAGCACTAAAGAAAAATGGTTATTTAGTCAATGCATGTTATAGATAAAGGGTCAAAAAAATCCTTTAAATTAGTGAAATATTGCCATCCAAATTGTGAGGACCAATTCTCCATTTTCATAATATAGCTTTAAAGACACATTCCCCACCCTCAAATAAGAGCATTAGGTTAGTTTGAAATCACTTTACAAGTCATTATGAAGACCATGAACTTCTTTGGGAGGAGTAGGGTCAGGGTTGACAATATTATGAGGCAAGTAAATTTTGACCTCCCTACCCTTCCTTTTGTTTTCCGTTTCTCACATTTTGGGGCCCTACACCCCCCCACCACCCACAACAAAATACCCAGTGCCTTCTTTCTCCCCATTGGTCATCTCCACATTAGAGCCCACCCCCCAAGTAGGACCTACATAATTCCCCTTACACACACACTATGAATCCCCATCTTCTTCTCTATTAAAACTTACCTGCCCTTGCTTCTATTTCTTCACAGCCCTGATCTTTACTGGGTATCAATAGTTGTAATGGGTTATTAACAAGAAAACTCATCCATTCTAATATGTTATATAGTTAATTAATGTTACCTCCCTCAAGATAATAGGACATACGTCCTCTTAAAGGCTTTTAAGAAATGACAGTAATGGTGGAAATTTCAGGCACCATTGCAGACTGATGAGGGAGATGGATTTGAAAGCATGGGGGCCTATCGTTGATCCTCAAATCATTCCATGTAGGCAGCTGCTGACTCTGCCCATGAGTAAGCCAGTGTTTCTCTGGAGAACTTTAGAAACAGCATGAATTTCACTGTTTGACATGGGTGAAGCATGGTTTTCCCTGAAAATAACCTCTTTAAGGCATCATCTGTTTATGAAGCTGTGGTAGATATTCTCAAGATGAGGACAGTTACCCCTCACTCTGAGATTGAACAAGTCAGTCTGCCCCAGGAGATAGATGAATTTGGATGTGTCTTTGAGTAGCCAGCTGATTTACTCATCATTTTCATTTTGGATTTCAATTCAAGCATGTACAGCACTAGAAATGAAAGAGAACGGTGAAATCCCATGGTGTGCCCTGCTCTCCCGGAACGTAATTTCCACCCCCATCTGTGCATCTCCTGTTGATATCAGGGGGAGTCACCACGTGTAGAGAGGGGAGACACATGCCAAGAGAGGGAAGCCCATTATGTAGTTGAGAGCTAATTTTGCTTAATCTTCTTGATCTCCATAAAGAGCATTGTGAGACCCCACAGGATTTAAACAAAAAAGATAAAGATGAAGAGGGACTGCTCAAGCAGAGCTGATGTAATACTTATTTATTAATGTCGTCCATCACAGTGTGTTTGTGTGCCTAACAAAATTTAAAACTGTCTGATTGAGAACAGAGGAGGCAAACTGATTGCTCTGTCAGGGCAAAAGAGACTCACTCCATCCCTGCATACTTACACTTGGAAAATGAAATAAAATGATATGAGCACCATATTAAACACTTATGCTTTCATTTAAAATGAAAAGAAAGATAAGTAACAACACAATTCTGTGACCCTGGGTTTATTCTTAAATAGGAACCTCATCTTTTTTTTTCTCTCTCTTTTGAAAAAGATTAGCCCTGAGCTAACATCTGCTACCAATCCTCCTCTTTTTCCTGAGGAAGACTGGCCCTGAGCTAACATCTGTGCCCATCTTTCTCTATTTTATATGTGGGACGCCTGAACATCCATGCCCATCTTTCTCTATTTTGTAGGTGGGATGCCTACCACAGCATGGCTTGATAAGCGGTATGTAGGTCTGCATCCGGGATCAGAACCAGGGAACCCCAGGCCGCTGAAGTGGAACATGCTAACTTAACCACTGTACCACTAGGCTGGCCCAAGAAACCTCATCTTAAGGGAGAATCTCTCCATGCTTAATAGCAGAAATTAATATTAAAGGAGCCTTATTTTTCACTTCACTCCAATGCCTTCTGGTGAGGAGGGAGCTGGGAGAGGGGGTCCAAAAATGGCAGGAGGAGAGGGGATTCTCACAGCTGAATGAGACCAACTTCAAGAGTAGAATCATTGAATCAGAATATCAGCGTTGGAAAATACCTTAAAGACCTCCAGCTCAAGCAAGAGGTAGTGCATTTTGTGCTTGAACTCTTCCAGCGACAGGAAACTCATCACCCCTCAGGCAGCCCATTCTAGTTTTAGATAGCTTAGCATATTAGACATTTCTCCTTTGTAATATTCTGAAACCTACATCCTTGTAATTTTCCCTTATTGGTCCTACTCTGCTCCTTGGAGCCAACCACACAGAATAAATCTAACATTTCTTACAGAGTATGGGCCTTCAAATACTGGAATAGTTTTCTTTGAATGTTACCCCCTTTTCTTGCTCATTGGCTTAATCTGCAGCTTTATAAAAGCTACAGTACCATTGCTGAAAGTTTTCCAAACTACCTGAAGTCTTGCTCCTTCAAGAGATGTGTGTCGCGAAGTCAGACTTATCTTTTCCCTAAATTTTTGAAATTTGCCCTCTCTCATTGGAGTGGTTGGTTAAGCTTTAAGACTGTCTACTTGGGCTAGGAAGTTTGAACGCTATAAAGTTCAAAAGCATTTTTTTGAAGAGGAGGGTGAATGCGGTTCCCTGAATCTTCTCCTGCGCTTCCACACAAGGGCTTGAAACTGCCTTGCATGAATAAATGAATGAATAAAGAATCCTTGTGAGAGTACTTGTATAGGGCTTGACACCTTACAAAGGAATTTAATTCATTATTTAAGTGTCACAATAAACAAGAGGTCAGTTGAAGATGTGTTATTATCCCTAGCTCATAAGTGAGGGAACTCCAACTCAGAAATAAGTGCATTTTGAAGAAAAGTCCTTTCTTGGGACAAAAACAACTTTGAGCTTACTCACTCTGTCTTATATTACTACAGTTTACATTTGTAGGATCTCAAAAGAACAAGATTTCTATAAAATATCTTTGTATTATAGGCAAGTCACTAATTTTTGTCATGCCTTTTTATTTTAATATAGTATGTTTCTTGGCCAGAAGGATAATACTTTAAAATAGTTTTCCTAACATACTGAAAAAGGCAAAATAAGCTATGCTTGCATTAAGGAGACACTCTGTTTTGTAAAATCTCAAAAATTTTAACAATTAACATTAAATTTATAATAAAGGAATCACTCTTTCTGGATGAGATACATTGAGGAAAAAAATTCAATCTCATTAATCTATCAAGTAAACATATTGAGGTTCTAGTGTGTCTAGAGTAATTTAGAGTAATAAAGAAGGTCCCAAAGAATAAAAGATGCAGGCCCAATCCCAGAGAAAGATGGCCTAGTGGACACCAGTATGTGAAATAAGGAGATGGATATGTGCTAATGGGATAAAATTTTAGAGTGGAGGCTTTCCAGGGAGAATGTGAGAGAAATTGTAATCAGAGGATAGAGACAAAGTACATTCCAGATAATCTACATGAGTTGGTTGGCCTTGGATAAACCATGTAAGAGGATTCAGTATGCTTTATACTCCCTTCCTTTTCCATTTCTCGTCTATTTCAGAGAACCTTGATCATAACTAACTCCATGCTGGCCGAGGTCTGTGGGTAGAGGACAATGGAAGAAGGAACACTTAATCCACAGTGGCCGAGAGTTCTTTTATTACTGCCTTCAGGAGGTTTTGGAACTCTGTGATGTATGCACCAAATTACTGCAACACGAGTTTCCTGTCTTAAGGGCAACCTGCGGAGTCCACTGGGAGTGTTTCCTGGTGCCCCGGAGGAGTTCTCACAGCCTGTCCTCTCGGCCCACCCCAAGGCCAGGCTCCTCCCCCACGCCTGGTGCATTAGTGGCCAGTCCAGCTCTCCACACTGCTCTGCCACTGCTCTCCTGCTGCCGGCTGTGCCCCTCACCAAAATGGGGAGAAACCCCTCTCCCAGCTGTGCTCAGGCACAAAGAAATCCATCCTGTGTCGCCTGTGCCCGTCGAACCATTCCTGCAGTTAAACAGCCCCAATGAGGCCTGCAACAAGTCTTGCCAGGGCCTCCCACCACCTACTCCTCCCTTGTCCTACTGAAAGTCACATGTAAACTTCTTTTCAACTCTCACTTCCTGCCTGGTGATCCCAAATCCTTTAACTTTTAGTCACCATGCTCATTTTACAATGGTTAAATTCTATTTGTGCTTTTCCCTCCATCTCTGAAATTTCTCTGAATCCATCTTGAAATCCAAACTGCGTCCCAGTGTTTCCTTAAAATCCCTACCAGTACCATTTATTCATGATGAATTGGGTTTTTTAAAAATTCTTACACATAGAAGAATTTCCATAGCTTCCCCAATACTCCACAAGTATCTCATGAGCAATTCGTGCCAAAAGGAGACTCTCGTTCTGGTAGATAGTGGCTTGGCATATGTGACATCAAAGTGTTTGCAGACTGATAATATCTGTTAGATACCCAAGGCATAGCAGACTGATTACTGCAGATATAGGCAAGAGGAAAGAAATTTTAGACTTAATCCCAGATCCCCTGCATATATTCTGTGTAGCTGGAGAAGCTAGCAAACCTCAAGTAACAATTTAGTATAACAAAATTATAGTCTTAATTTGGCTCCTAGAACTGCAAAGTAGTGAATTTAAAAGAAAAAAAAAATCGCAATGAGTAGCATCACCATAATCTCATATGAACTGCCCTATAAAAAAATAAAGAGATATTTAGATTAAATGAAAGTCACTTCAAGTTTAGAAAATTCAAAACCACTTGACTACGTCTTAATTAACTTCATATTCAAAGCTTCAATATCATATAGTTCTAGGATGGACTATATGACGTAAATGGTCTTCTCAAAGATTATTTGAAACTATGATGAGATCATGATTTCCTACATTTCAGCAGCTTGCTTCCTCATTTTCAACTTGGTTCTGTCCAAATTCAAAGGATGGGCTGCAGACCTTGACACAGTCCATGAAACTCTAAAGTAGATGAATCACCATCAGTCAAGGCGGAGCAGCATATTTCACACGGATCTGATGTCTAGAATATAGTTGCCTCTCCCATTTGTCAGCACTCTCTAGTGGCTCACATTTTGGCTCCATTCCTTCGCTTGTCAGACCCTGACTACATACATTTCCGTTCTGTCCCAGGACCCTCTGTGGACCTCTGGGCTTTATTTTCCTATAGGCACCATCTTTTCAATGAATCTATACACCTACACCAGAAAGTCTTTATTATTTCCAGAACACTCACTAGCACTAAGGGAATATCTCTAAAAATCTTCTGAAGAGTTGGTGTCTGTCCCTATTCACCCTTACGGTAGCCCGCCAATTTATTAGGTCCAGAGTAAAAAACATTTAGCAACCAATGCACAATGCTAATAACTGCAAGATAACTTAATGGATATAAATGTTTCACAAAGGTGTTGCACAAGAAGAGACCTATTAAGTAGATGCGTGAATCTGGAGGAGGAGAAAGAGTAATTCTGTTTAATAAGATGTTTCCAGCATTATCTTACTAATTTGCTTAGGAGCAGGTACAGGCCATACAGCACTTATAAAGTAATTAGAAATCCTTGATAATTGTTTTTTTAATTAACAACAAAATTTGTAGGAAAAAAAAACTGGTACCCATTCCCACTTCTCTTCTGGATTAATTGTGTTAGATTCAGGAAAGGTAGTTTATGCACAAGAGATTTTTCCATTCCACGTTACAGGGTGAAGATGAGCAGAATGGATACCCTTGTGTAATTTATGATGGAAGGGAGGGCCCCTTTTTTCCACTCCTTTTAATGTTGCTGATCATTTCTGACAAACTCTTGGTCCCTTATTAGAGGAAAGATCTCACTATAAACACTTGCTTTACCCTCGGCACTTAATGCCGTGTTCCATCCTCAATTATTGAAGGTCACTGAGTCACATAAGGCCAACAAAGAGAATTCTGATCATCAGCAGTGATGACAAGGCCATCAGCATAGACATAATGAGACCTGCATGGTCTACAGAAACAAACAAGAATATTACTGTGATAAATCCAGACACTTCATACTGTAATCAAATGACTAATCACTTAGATAGCCAGAATTGTCCCCCTGCTTGTCAGCCTTCTATTTTATTTCATATCAACCATTCTGACTATTCCCATGTTCCTCTAAGCTGAGATCAAATATCCCTCCCAATGAAGGAAAAAGGGTTGATGAGTATTCCACCAAAATTGATCCCCTCCTCTCCATCAGAATTTTACCAAATTTTGAAGCTTACAATTAAAAGTGTTGTTTACTGGGAAGTAATTTTCTTCCCTGAAAATTTCACCAGTTACTTGGCTTGACAGTACTCTATGTCAGTTTTTATCTTCTGTATTCTAGGATGAGAAAGGATGCTATTTTTCTTTCGTTCTATTTTATGCCCAGGAATTGAGATTGTGCTGGGGGCGGGGGGAACGAAGAGTATGGGAAAGATCCCAAGCTGTCGCATACATTAAAAAAGGCAATTTGGGGAAATGTAAAATGCCCTACATGTGTCATTTCTTGCCTTTTTCATGACCACTGATGGAGATGAAAGGCAGATTGTCACACTGGCAACCAACCATTCATAAAATAAGAATATATTTATAACTAGGTGACCATACATCCCTGTTTGCCCAAGGACAGTCTTGGCTAATGCCTGTGGTCCTGGCACAATTATTAAAAGTGCCCCTTGTCACCCTCAAGAATGTCCAAATTTGGACAATAAATTATATAGTGACCCTATTTATAACCTGGTTAGAAGAGAGAAGACTTCAAGTTTCTTAAAGTGAACTTCTGAGTCAATGTGAAGTTTCTGCTGGCACGAAATCTCAAAGAAAAATTACTTCAAGGACTGCGGTCTGGTTACATCTGTTTTTCCCAGGTTTCTGCCTTCAAGAATCAAATCTATACAACTTTATAATTAGATGTAAAGATCATCCCATATGGGGCTGGCCCCGTGGCCGAGTGGTTAAGTTCGCGCGCTCCGCTGCAGGCGGCCCAGTGTTTCGTTAGTTCGAATCCTGGGCGCGGACATGGCACTGCTCATCAGACCACGCTGAGGCAGCGTCCCACATGCCACAACTAGAAGAACCCACAACAAAGAATACACAACTATGTACTGGGGGGGCTTTGGGGAGAAAAAGGAAAAAAATAAAATCTTTAAAAAAAAAAAAAAAAGATCATCCCATATGAGAAAGGATAGACCACACTAAATGTTCAACCTAGCTAAAATCAACAGAGATTGAAAATATTAGAAGACACCTTGCCTTTTTCCATCCATGTTCATAGACCCAAAGGACTTGGCTAAATGTCTCACATTCATTTATTCATTCAACAGATATTTAGTGTATAAGGAACTGTGTTAAGTGCTATGGGACGTAGAAATCAAACCAGACGTGGACACCGCCCTCATGGATATTATAGTAGGGAAGATCAGAAATGTATACGATAAACGTCCATGAGAAGGGAAACCATACAGTACTAAGTGAGCTCAGTGAGAGGGGAGATGACGTTCTTTTCAGGGGACCTGGGATGGATATTGCATAACTATCCTTGTTGTTAACAGTTTGAAATACTTCCAAATTCTCCTCTTCTTTAGGCCACAAGTCACCTATGATGCCCCAATATGAGCCCCGGCAGCAGGTAAAAGAGTCTAAGAGCCCTGCTGGTGAGGAGAAGCGGGCCCAAATAGCTGCTGAGTAGACTGAGGCAGCCGCCAAGGCAGTTGTGAGTGCAGAAGTTGGAAAGGTGAAGAACCTGGCCCCTGCTCAGGAACAGTCCAGGGTTGGCAGCCTGCGGAGGGTGGTGTTGGTGTCAACATTGCCAGCAGGAGCCTGGGCCTGGGCTCTCTCAATCAAGTCATCTGAGAAATGCCAGTTTTCAGACGCAAACTCAGCCATGAAGCATGGGCAGTACACCCAGCTGCAACAAACCACCAGGCTCCAGCAGCCTGATGACAATGTCATTTTATTCCCTGTAGAAACACATTCATACAATTGCTATGTAGTATCTTCTCTTGATTTTTACAGGGGTCACTATAAGAAATGGTCATACGAATACATTTTCTTCCTCTTCTCTAAAGGCCGCTATTAAAGATATTTTCTTTTTTTATAGCAATCCAGGATTAGACTCCTGTTAGAGTTTATTTCCGGGAACATTTTCTTCTTACCAACTGGTATATATTCTTTTATTAGAAAATGAATACTACATGATTCATGGAATTTCTTTATTGGCCTTTGTGACCTGCACAGGAACTAAATTGAATGTGCAATTGTAGAAACTATCCTTAGCTTAGATTTCAGATCCAATAATCTCCTCCACTCCTTGATATGGCCCTTAGTATTGTAGCTTTATTTTAATGTCTTACTGCATATGTGTAACCCACATCAAATCTTTCTAAAATAAGCAACATATATCAAGTATCAGATTTCTGCATGTATATATTACAATATTAAATATTTTGAAATCTTAGACAGCATTTTCATGACACTATCAAACAGATGAAGGACTCACCTTAACTCTGACTCCCTTGTGGGTAGTCTCATGCAATTCTGCCCTTTCTTGAGTGCCTACCGCAGTTCTTGGCACATGTTTGTTGAAGAACAGAATAAATGAATACCACATTGAGAGAGTATTATTCTCAAGATTATAATGGGGGTAAAATGCCACCATAATGATGTCAAAATCCCTTCATTTTCTGAACTAAATGTGTAACAAACTTTGCTGAAAGTAAATTAATCATCCTCTGTGACCAGGAAATGTTTTTTGATTATTTAGATATTTCATGGCATTTGATATAGCAGGAATCTGAACTGGAATGCAACTTCAAGAAAAACCTGCCTGCAACTGTAAAGCCAGGCTTTCCACGGAGCAGAAGAATGCCCAGGATATCTGCATCTCAAGGAGCCCATTCATTTTCAGTTTCCAGGGTGGAGGTCCCCCCTTGGAACTACAGCAAATTAAGAGGTGTGTGATTCTTGGAGCTTTGTCTCTCTTACATTAATAACGACTAATCATGTTTAAACATGTTAGCACAGCAAGCCCAGGGATGAGGGAGAGGATGCCAGCTCTAAAGCGAAATTAGTAGTGTGAAGGAAGCTATGTGAAAAATCGTGGAGAGAAATTGATTGAAAATGAAAATGAGGTGTCTTTTGAAAAAGATGGCCTAGAAGCCATCTAGATAGTGTGAACCGTCAAAACAAGGTTAAAAATATAATCAGAAAAAGCTGGCCTCTATGAGATTCAAATAACTCTTTTGCCACTCTCTACAAAGCAACTGCATTAGGAGGAGGAATACTCATGCCTAGCACATGCACATTACACAGAAGATAGCTTTCAGAAAGGAGTCAGAGCAGAAAACCCTCTGTGGACAAGAAAACAAGTGAAAAAAAGTGATCCTTCTCTTTAAAACCAGTGAAATTGTTCTCTCTGTTTTTCTCTCAGAAACACACACACACACACACACACACACACACGGTTTCTACCTTGCTCTCTCCATCTTTGAAATGCTTGCACTAAGTATCTGTACCTCCTCTCTCTGATGGGACCCCAACAACAGGAGTCTGCTGACCACTGCCACCCCCATTAGATGCGAAGCTTGGCTCCCTCTCCAGTCACTACATTTACAACTCATTTTAACTACTTCCCAAGATGGGCTGTGCCTCCATCCCTCCCTCATGATTGCCAGGGAGAATTAAGGCATCACCTTGAGGTGCCAGGAACTCTGTGTTCATGGTGAGAACAGCCACGTGCCGTATGTTAAGATACAGAGAGTGGAACCTGCATATCTTATTTGAAGTTCCTTTCTGAGAGGGACAGAAGCATACACACAGGGCACACACAGTAAATCAGGTTATAATGAGCCACAAACCACTTGTAAAGTGTTGTGCCATTCACAAGCTGCACAGTGAGCTTAACTGCCTCAAGGTAAGTCATTCTTACAAATAAGGAGTCAGGACCTCTGAGGGCCATGTTCATTTTTCTGTAATTTCTTCATGCTGGCAGGATTTCTTTCTTTAATTATTTTTCTTCTCATGTTATATTCACCTATGATCAAACATTTGGGGCCAATTCCATTAGTACAAATTTACATTACACCTATTTCATATAGTTGTTTAAATCAATAATAATAATATGGAGGTGAAGGAGAAAGAGAAAAAAATAATTTTATTCCATGCTTGCTATGTGCTAAGAGCTTTACTGTGCATTATCTTTTTGGAACACGGTGCCAGTGAAGCTGGGATTATTTCTGTCCCCATTTTATATATTTGTGACGTTTGAGAGAAACAGCTAAAATTTGTGCATTTGTGACTTTGTGTGGCTATGGAGAGCCAAAACTTAGTTTACCAAAAAGTAAGCATTTGTGGAACACAGATTGCTTTTTTGTGGCTCTCTTACCCCAAACCTAAACTTGCAGAAGGGTTCTTACCCACTCAGCTGTCCCTAACAATGCAGCTGCTTACTTCACTTCATTTAAATTTTTGTGCGTGTGTGTGAGGAAGATTGCCCCTGAGCTAACATCTGTGCCAACCTTCCCCTATTTTGTTTGTGGGACACTGCCACAGCAGGGCTTGATGAGCAGTGTGTAGGTCCTGTGCCTGGGATCAGACTCTCAAACCCCTGGCACTGAAGTGGAACACACAAACTTAACCATTACACCACCAGGCTGGCCCCTAATTGATCATTTCTAATAGAAGAAAAAAGATAATGAAGTAATCAGGCAAGACATCTATTAGTGCAAACACTCATGTTTCTGAGTATTCAATATTTAAGGATGTCTGTGAAAGTGTTAGATATTGTCAAAACACTACATATCATAAGTAATGCCACCTTTAGCGAGGGGTGTATTTCTTACCTTGAGGGTCTGCTTATGAAGCTATTAATCTAGCAGGGGAACAGAGCTCCTGGCACTCTCAGAGACTGGATCGTGACACGGGGGAATCTGCGTTTTGAGTGAAAGAGAAAGGCATATCGTAATTTCTTTTCATCCCCTTCTCCCCCTACCCATGAATGCTTGACAAGCTGAATAGCTCAGGTGGGCGAGTTGATCAGTAGGAGTGCGTGGGGGCGCTGAGGCAGACAGCTCTCCCAAATTAGCCTGCTGCCAGTCTTGGTTCGCTGGCACTTTGACACCAGCGTTAGGACGCAGAGCTTTATTGCAGTGGCACTTTGGCAGGATACCATTTCACAGGGAGCTTCCAGCTCCGAGAGGGAGAACAGGCCTGTTATTACCGGATGCTTTAAATTCATGGGCCTTGCAAATGGAGAGATGTGTTTGTCAAAGAGTCCACGTTTAAAGAAATAGTTGATGTTGATTTTTTGTGTGGGTGAAACACACTTAACCCTCTGAGGTCTCACATTTCAGCTAAGAAAGAGCAGTGGTTAGCTGGATTCTAAAGAACGAATGATAAGGATTATAAATTATCTTCTAAAACCCAAATTGACTCAAGAATACACAATGGTAATAAACATTTATAAATGCCAAGAATAAAGCATTTAGTGAGAAGGCTGATGTTAGATTGGACCTATTTGTCATAGGATTTCACTGGAAGCCTTTTAAGTAAATTCCTCCAGCTCCAACGGATAATTTGTAGGTTGACACAAATGCTGTGATATGTTGCAGATGTTGTAAGCCCTCTGACACTGAGTGTGAGCAAGACCAGCAGTGCGACCCTTATACCCTTTCTTAAGTTGTAAGCAGACAACCCTGTTCCATGGGCTGCAAAGCGTGAAAGTTAAACCTGCAGGATGTAAAGTAAGGAGACCAATTCATGTGAACAACGTGGGAAATTGGTCTCACTGCTCTAGAGTTATAGCCTTTGAAAGGAAGGGGTTGGCGTTTAATCAAATTTAACTTAGCAGAGTTAACCCAAGACATATTTAACAATGACTGTTATGGAATAAAAGTTAGCCATAATTGGTATGTAGTTCACAATATGATTAAAACTTTTATTACCTTTTCATCATCATAACATATTTTTCACTATGATTCCTCCAGTATTTGAAGTCAACGTGAATGTAACCATGCGGTTCTCAAACTTTGCACCAAGGCGCCCCAGGAAGCCACAGTGAATTCACAATAGGATATTTTTTTAATTTTAGAGGGAAACACAGAGAAATTCTATATCTGTCAGATACCCCACAAACTGCCTGCTTGAGGTTGCTCCCAGTTTCAATGTTAGCTCGTGCTCAATTCCCTCTGATGACATCATGTCTTTGTGAAACCAGGTTTTTGGCAGTTGCTGTGAGCAAGTGCCACATGAAAATCAATGTAGAAAGTGGTACAGGAACTGAGGCTAACAAGGTATAATCTGATTCCAAAGTCTGAGAAGTTGTGCAATGCCCGAGAGGCACACATATCCCATTTGTATGTAATATTGGCTAAAAATGAAATGAAAATATATTTTTTCAATGTATATGTGTTGTTTTAAGTGGCCACTAAGTTGTTAGGATAAATACTTATTAAATTGTTTGGACCTGACCATTTAATGGAAATGCTATATATTTCTTTTGGCCTGGGAATGCTGTGAGAAAAATTGCTGAGACACTAAGTGCACTATAAACCAAAAAGTTTGAAAACTTCTGATGTAAAGTTTTTTGAGATCTTTCTCTCTCTCTCTGTCTCTCTCTCACACACACATATACACACTGACACACAAGTTTAAAGGACTTGTTCCTTTTTTCCCATTTAATAGATATTTGTGGAGCATCAAATGTATGCTAGGTACTGGGTTAGAGGCCAGATATTCAGTATGAACAGAACTGATAATCCCTCTTGTCATGAAGTATAAGCTCTTGAGAGACAGGCAGCTAATGAATAAGTTAACAAACAAACACAAAATACAAAGTGCTGTAAATAACAGGAGGGTTTATTTCTAGATTTCACCCCCAACTGCACAGGCTCCCCTTCCCACTCACCAGCCTACAAAATTGTGCTTGGCTCCCCTCCATAAACCCCTGAGAGATTCTTAAACCATACATGCCCACTTGCCCACCCTACCTGGGATAGGCAACATCATAATTAACACACAGGGTCAGAAGGGTCATGGGAGAGAATACCAATGAGAAAGGGTTTGGGGCATATATGTAGTTTTAAGGCAAAGGGACAGAGGTGTGTGTGACAGGGAGTTTGGATAAGGTAAGAGGAAAAGAAAAGGGAGACTGGGTGGGGACCATCCTCATGAAAGGCCACATCCTCAGGCAGGGACCCTCTGACTAGTCTGCTCTCAAAGAAGCCAGTAGTTCCAGAAGGTGTCACTTTCCATCCAGCTACTCCTGAGAGCAAAGGAACAGGGTTGAGAGTCAGGAGGATGCCCCTGAAAATAAATATGGGAGATCCGACATTTGGCCTAAATCAAGTCCTATTTGTCATCGATGCTCAGACACATAAAATTGTGCATGGAGAATCTCCTGCCCAATGTAGGCTTTGCTCTTACCCCTTCCTCCTTCTAGCAGGAAGGATGCCTGACAGTATGAAAGGTGCTACCATTAAGCCCTACAGCCCATAAAGAGCCCACATGGTCCATAGCTCCATAGAGAGATACTAGCATGTCCTTGGTACCAGAAATAGATGTGTCTACACATCACTCACCAAAGAAATCCTTTGAAAACTCAAATGACAAGGGGAATTTCGACTAGGACCAAATTCCCTATCTCCATACATGTATCCTTATTCCAAAAAGATGGTGGTTTATGTGAGATCATGGTTTATCAGAACAAACTGTTAGTGAGAAAAGCAAATGGTGCCCTTGCCTCTCCAAATAGAGTGAGAGTCCAGGACTGGAGTCCTGTATTTGTCGTCCTTCTTCGATTTGTCTGATCTTAGCAGTGGTACTTGGAAAAATCAGTCACTCAGTGCCATCAGAAGAAGTACAGTACATTCTAAGTTATAATTTAGAGCCTATGAAGGGTTTAGGTGAGACTCCTTTTAAGGGAGAAGCTCAGGGGGAAATGAAATGATCTCCTGCCTACATTTAGCAAATTAGAGTTGGAGAGCATCCCAGGCCATTGGACTTGGAGCTGTGCGACTGACTACAGGCTTTCTCAGTAAGAGGACTAGAGCAATTTGTCTCACATGGGGAAAAAGGTAGAAATGGAAGGACAGAGGAAAACGGCAATTTAAGAGGTAGTACGATGTTCGGTTACCTCGAGATGTAGAGACAATGCTGCTTGTTGTTACTGCCCTGCTGCAAGGATGGCTGTAATTATGGAGTAATTTGCCAGCCTCCTTCAGCTCATGAAGCTTTTAGGCAGGAGCCATGCTTGTTCCCCCGTTGACGCGTGGTGCGCAATAATGTTGGCCGTTCTCTGCTGTCAGGTGTTCTCAGCTGCTGGGGAATCTTCCACACGAGCATGTTCTCTTTCTTTCATCTGAATCAGAATAGACCTGCACAAGGAAAGCAGATTTTCAAACGGAAAAGGGGAACATCAACACTTGAAAGATTTTTTCTTTTAGAGAAAAGAGTGAAGTTTTGAAAAAGCATTATCATGTTGATCAGTACACAGTTTAGCACTTAATTGCATGCTGTCTTGTTTTGTTCTCTATTTGAATTGCTGAAGTCTAGAGCCGGACATGACCTTAGACCTCATCTAGTTCAACCCTCTAATTTTAAAGATTTTAAAGAGAACACTACAGAAAAGTTTTTTGGCAGAGAAAATACCAGCAGCCGTATTTCCAGATTCCTAGATTGGGGTTTGACTCTATTCTACCTGTCTCAGATGTCCAAGAAGACGGCAAGTTTGGGGTTGCAAATATACCTGTATCTTCCTAATACTGCTCAAGTTATTTCCCTCCAGTGAATTTCCAGCTTTTCTTTTTTCATTTCTCTTGTAAGTCTAAGAAGGAGAAATTGTAAGAACGAGAGAAATCTAGACAGAAAAGATGGTATGAAGGCTATGGGTATTTTTCTTTTCAAAAATTAATCCTAATAATAGATAACAATTACGTAACATTTACTGTATTCCAGATTCTGGGGAAAAACAGGTGGGCAAAAGTAGACATTGTCCCTATGATCAAAGACATACATTAATTGAAAAAAATAGAAACTAGCATTTATTGAGCATTTTCTAATGTGCCCAGACACACTGAAAGAGCTCTCAATGCATTATCTCATTTGATCCTAACAAAAAATTTCAAGGTGAATAACAGTCCCTTTATTGGCATCATCGGATTCCATAGATAAGAACATCAAGTCACCATGAGTTAAGGTCTGCAAGGTCTGGCCAGTGAAGATTGAGAGGAGGGATTTGAACTCAGGGAATCTGGAGCCAGCCCCCACTTGCTTAACCACCATGCTACACGGGCTCAATGAACTATGAATAAGAAATGTGGTAGAAAATGTACAGATGCTGTTAGAGAAGCCCACAGGATTACCTTCTTCCTTTCAAAGAACTAGATTTGTAACTTAAAACCGTTAACCCTAAATCATGGTCCCTTTCAATCTGGGTTAACCGAAAAAGTGAAACCTAGTTTGAAATGAGAGAAATACCAGAAAGGGCAATAACCCAGATCTAAAAGACATTTTATGACACTGGGACAAAACTCCTCTCATTGAACTCATGTGGAGCAATCCAAAAAAATTATGTTACCTTTTTAGTGGGCAAACCTGCACGATGACTGATGTCTTTAGTTACTGGGCAGGCACTGCCCTCTGGCCACTGCATGGCAGCTCTACTTCTTGTGACTATGCTGTTAGATGAAGCATTTTTCTATGAAGCCTGCCTTTCTAAACTTGAAGGTAGGGTGACCAACTGTCCTGGATTTCCCAGGACTGAGGCATTCCCTGAAACGCAGACTTGAAGGGCTAGAAGTGCGACAGTCCCAGGCGCCGGTCTCTTCCTAGTCTTGTTCAGTCTGGCATCTGAGTGCACAGGGAGCTAATATAGCCCGTGTGGGTGGGGGAAGGTCCCACCCTGCTCATCTCTGGGCAGCCATCTCTGTCTTCATTGACTCCACTGCTGATCTGAACTGCTGAAATTCATGGTCTCTTTTCTTGGCAGCGACAGCACACAGCCACAGCTACCTGGTGAGCTCAGCCTTCTCTCCTAATGACGAGACCACCCCCTTGGCTCTCTTTGGGCTATAGATGGCCTGAGCTTTGGATGTGTCTCTCATTCGAACCTCAGCTTGGGCAATGTGCTCTGCTGCAGGCCTCTGCCACACATCACGATGCCTTTGTAGTTGCTCAGCCAACAGGCTCAACTGTGTCCCACACATCTGAGATCATGTCTCAGGTTTGTGTCTGTCTGAACAAGCCATCCGGCCATGTCTCTCCTGTAGCCATTTCCTCTTGTGAAGGATTTTCTGTGAGAAAGATTCCTCCCAGAGTTCTAAATACCAAATATGCACCAGGTCCCGCTGCTGAGTCTTCCTTCTCAAAGGCATACCCTTAGTTTTACCACTGCCACCCAGGATTTGAACCCCAGAAGTAAGCCTGGACGCTCACGTCTCAGTTCCTGCATCTCCTGCCCCTTCTCTCTTCTCTTTACCCCCCTCACCATCAGAAAGCTTTGTACTTCCCCCCAACAGGAACGTTGCATGTCCTTGCCGTGGAGTTGGCATGTAGCGTGAAGCTTATGGAATTTAGAAAACCCTTCTACTTAAGAATCCGGTCTGCTACTCTAAACTGAGCTGTGGTCTCTATTCCCGGGGATTCAGCCTGAAACTATAAATGCTATTGGTTCAAGGGATGAGGAGTTACTAAGCAACTTGCTAAATACATCAGCAATACTTTCAAAAATATTAACCTCATTATGCTTTTTTAGTTGTCTTAATTTGGTACTGGCTTTCTTACTTTTTTTCCTCTATTTTTTACTACTACGATAGCAAATGAATCTATGGCAACGTTGCCTTCACCGGAATGACACAGGAAGGGAATGGGAGGACAGTAAGAGCCTCACACCTGAAGGAGGGTGACATTTAAAAGGTTATCTTCCCCCTACCCTGCCAGCAACAAACTACCCCGCTTAAAGAGCAAGTGAAAGATATCCATGTGACTACCAGTTATTATCAATAAGGTTTATTGAAATTAATTTCCTAAAAAGGTGGTGGTTTTTTGTCATAAGAAGAAAACCTCAGTTGTATCTTCAAGTGTGATAAGACCTCTTCTTTTCCTCATGGATAATTTCCATTTCAGACACAGTACTGTACCTTGTGGTGGATTTTCCACAAGATATCTGATATAGAATCATAGAATATTAGAGCTGACTGGGTCCCAAGAGATCATCCAGCCTTGTCCTTTTAAGATATTTCTAAACCAGCAGAATTATGCAATATTTTTTCCACAAAAAGAAATCTTGCTCCAAAACCCCATATTGAAAAAGCAATGGTACTGCTCTGGTTGAAATTGGGATAGAGTGTTGGAGCCTAACCCACAGCGACCTCTGACACATGGGCCCAGCAGAATCATGAAGTGTCCTTTCCCTAAGCATTGACTGCCACCAGTAAGGACCAGGAAGCCTAGATTCAGAAAGGCTTCTCACTGCAGAAGGTCACGCTGCAGGTTTGGCTTACTGACTCTCCACTATTTCATGTTGACATAATTTTGGAGTATTTTGTCAAAGATTTGGTGCTATTATTAAAGATTTTCTTTTGGTTTGGTTTTCATTTGTTGCTCTCTTTTTTCAGTTTTATGCTTATTTAAATATCTTTAAATTATTTTGGGAACTTATTTTCTGTGTGTGTATGGTGACATATCTTCAAGCTGGAAGACAATAGAAGAAAGTGATTTAATTTTCAAAAATTCTATGTTCGGAAATAGTTACAGTAAAACAAAATACAGTTCTAGTATTCACCAACACTCCTTTAATAACTCAGTTGAATCCTCAAATAAGCCAAATATATCCCAAGAGAGATTTCAGGAGACGATTCTGTCCAAGAAGATATTTTCCCACTTCAGCAAATCATCGTTTCACATAAAGCAAGTAGAACTGGAGTTAGGGGTTTAAACAATAATATCAGGATAAAGAAAACAAAATGTTAAATTTGTTGTCCAGACCACAAAAAGGTGAGAGCCACAGGGTTGGGTTTTTTTTCTCTCTCTCTTTTACAAAATCTAATTTCTGAGAGTTGAACAACCAGTGAGTCTCATTATGCTTTGGAGGACTCTGTGCAGAGCTTCAAACTTCAGGAACTATGAGTTCTTTAAAGCCATGGAAGATTGATTTCATGTTTTTCTTTTATAGCATTTTGATGTGGACTTGGCAAAGAATGAGGTTCCTGTGCTAATTTCCTCTTGCTCTATATAATTAGTCAGCATTTGAAATGAGGTAACAGGATATAATTGTCTACTGACCATTGCAAGCCCATTTGTTTATGACACACTCCCCCGGCTTTTAGATGTACAATGTTATTACCCACCTCTTCATTTGTGTCGCTGTCTCTTTCCTCTTTTTTAATTTCTCCACTTCTACTCCCCTCAATCCCCGCTTCCTTTGTGGGCAGTACAAGAAGGCACTTTTCCTTCCAGCTGGCAAGGCATTAAGGAGGTCTGAAAGGGGTGTACAGAGTGACTTACACACTCCCCGGAGGCCAATTACACTTGGAATCCTCCTGATCTGCCCTGATCAGGGAGTGGGGCTTCCCCTCACAGCCTATTGTGCTAGCTCTGAGCCACCTGATCAGCCTGGTCCTACCCAGTATTTAAATTAGGGCATCACCAATCCTGGACCCACGTCAGGGCCTCTAGGTAACCCTGGGGAATAAATTAACATTCTGCTGTTGTTCCAAAGCCACATGGACACCATTATTAGAAACCCATCAGCAATGAAGGGGACTGTTATGAACGTCTCAAGAAGAAAGGGGATGAAATAGCATCAGGTAATTGTGTGCCATTGCAGTGTGTCTTAATACAAAAATTACCATGTGGGCTTTGTTAGGTTTGGTGGAGGGACGATTACAGTTTAACACGGCATCACATTATGTAGCTTGTAAGTTTCCTGCAAGCATTTCTTTTACAATTGTCAGAGATAGCAAAGGAAGGAAGGAAGGGAGAGAGAAAAAGAAGAAAGAAACGAAAGAAGGAAGGAAGTAAAAAAAAAGAATAGAAGAGAAAAAACATACATGCAGCCTTTATTCATGTGTTAGCTAGAATCGTAATCCAAACCACTGAGAGCCTAATGTAAGTGGTCAAGCCAGTTTAGAGGAACACTTGCATAACAAAGCAATGACAGAAAAGGAAGGATATAAGAAAATGACTAATAGGCAAGTTAGCAGACATCAGACAAACTGGCTCTGAGTAAGAATTATGTGAGAAAATATGTTTCAAAATCAATAGCAATGCACTTTACAGAATTTTGGAAAGTAAAGAGAAGGACTTTGAATTTATTGAGGACAAATCTTGGCAGGACATCATGATGAAATGCTTTCATTTTATAGCCAAAAAAGAAAAAAGTCGAACATTTTCTTATTGAGATTTCCTGCTTTCTTCTTGTTTTGTTTTGTTTTTCCAAGGCAATTTGTAATATTGCTACTGAAATTGTGCAGTGAATTTCCACAATAAGTTTCACGGTCCTTCACACTCAAAATACCCGTCTATTATGTAATTACATCTATCTATATACTTTCACTACTTTTATAACCTGTATTACAGTGTCCTGAAATGAACACGACAGGAGGAGGGAGTGAAATCATACCCTTTAAATAAGTCAAACAGCTTTTTAAGTTAGGTAATGAAAATATTTTTAGGTGGAATGTATTGTGACTCTTCTCTCTTGGGAAACTATGGATATGACAATAATGTGAAGTAATACTCAAACTGTTACTATTTTATAAATGTATAAATCAGAAATGAGGATTTTTTCACTCTACAATAAAAGAACAATACACAGTTAATATAACTTCCAGAATTTTAGAAACATTTAGAGAATTGTTTGTTATTTTAAAAGTGAAAGTGATCAAATTTTATGCTGATTCCAGAGTATATCTTTTTTTTGAGGAAGAGATTTTTAAAAATCTCGTAATCATCTTAATTTTTGTTGCCTTTCTGCATAGCCCAGATTGAGTAGGAATAAATTAAGCAAAACTGGACCAATAATAAAAATAAGCAAAAGTGTTTTAACCTAATTCAGATTTATGACATATAGAGAAATCTTAAACTATGTGAATCTTGTCAGTTTGAATTTCTGTTCCAAAAGTACTTAGATATATTTTATCACAACTTATGTCTGTAAAACAGTTATTTAATATATGAAGAGTTCAGATAAACTGATTTTAAAGAGTGTCTCAACAGACGAATGAGGAAATGTATGAGGAAGTAATAAAAGTCAATAGTAAACATGAAAATATTTCAGCCTCACTAGTGATCACATAAATGTAAATAACATCAATAAGATATTTATAACAATCAAATGTGCAAAGACAAAAATTAAAATGCTGATGAAAGTATAGTGAATAAGTATTTAACGATAATGATGATAGTATGAATAAGTACTACGTTTCTGGAAAGTAATTTCACAATCTATATCATCGGCCTTCAAATTTTTCATACCCTTAGCTGATTTCGCTTCTTGGACTAAATGTTAAAGAACTAAGACAAAATCCAGGAAAAACGCATGCACAGCAATCTTTATTACATATTATTAATATAATAAAAATATTATTATTTGGTGACAATAAGATAGTGGCTAAGTAAATTACATTGTATAATATGTAATATTATGCAGCTATCAAAATCAATCACCAAGAAATTTTTTTGGAATAGGAAAATGCTTATAACATAACCTTAAACTTTAAATGCAAGATTAGAAACTGTGTGCACAGCTGAATTCTAACCGTATTTTTTAAATATGTGTACCTCTGGAACATTCACTCTTAGAATTCACTGTTCATGCTGTGAGGAAGCTCGAGCAGTCCCATGGAGAGTCTCAGAGAGAATAGATGGAATTCACCTGGTCAATAGCTCCAGTTGGGCCAAGTCTTATGCAGCCATCCTGTCAAGGTGCCAGACCTATAAGGGAAGCCATCTCAGACCTCCCACACCAGCCTATTTGCCAGATGAGTATCACCAAGTGACCTCGGGCAATGTCATGTGAGAAGAAGAAATGTCCACTGAGCCCTGACCAAATCCTGGAGCCATACAATTTTGAGATACAATAAAATGATTGTTAATATGCTAATATGTAGATATAGATAAAGATATAGAGATTGAAATAGATATAGATAGATACAGATACGGATGCGGAGAAATGAAGACAGGTTAATATGAATCTAAAAGTCATGATTGGAAGAAAATACTCTAAAATATTAATAGTGGTTATCTTTGGGTGGGAAGTTGGTCAACAATTTTTAATACTCATTTGTGCTTACCAAGTTTCCAATGATAAACATATAATACTTTTATTCAAAAATGTTACTTTTAAAAGAGAAAAACACGTCGATCATTATTGTTTGAAATAAAATACATCTTTCACATAATATATCCAGAGAAATATGGCAAAGAGTTTTGGATTAAATTAGCTGCTTTGGGATTTAAAGAATTTAAGCGACCAATTTATCAGATTTTAAAAAAATGAACAGGCTTTTCTTAAATGTTTGCTACTTAGACTTTTAAAGAATCTAATCTAATTTGGAAAATAGCTAATGACTACCTTATACATGGGTGATGTTAAGCTCTGAGATCCTCGGTGGTGATAATGTACTTACATATCACAACCTACTTTTGAGTCGGTGAACCATGTCATTCATCCATCAATTCATGGACATTTCTAGTTTTCCTCATCAATTTTATGAAATTCCTAGGATCTGGATTAATTGCACGTGTCTGCTTCCAACAGGAGTGTAGTCTTTAAATTATACCTGTCAGTACATCACTTATATCACGCCACATCCTGTTATGCTTCTTTCCACCATAAACTGGCATAACACAACAGGACACGAGAGAAGTGCATTGATGTGGTGCAAGATGTCAAAAAATAAACGCCAAATTTTGGCAGATAATGTGATAAGTTATGCTGTTATCTGAATCCTTCTGAGCAACTTGGTCTGCCTTATTAAAGTTCATTCTTGAAAAAGCTAATGGAGAAATTGTTTGTAATTAATCCCAGGAGACTTCAACTCAAGTTTGGAGGTTCAAAATGTTGTGATAACATAGTATAAGGGAAATATATACATTTAATCAGATGGTATTTGAAAAATGTTCCACTACAAACAACTCAAACTATCAGAAAATTATGTACAATTTTGACATAATGGAATAATGTCCATGGCTTCACCAACAAGAGCACAAATACAGCAGGAATATTGTTTTAATGTGTCATACAACCAAGAGTCAGGATTTGCAAACCGAAGTGCTAACAATGGCCAAGTAGTCAAAATAAACAAATGACAGAAGAAGGCTGGGCTAGGATAGCGATGGCCAGAGCAACACACGCCTCGTACTTAGTGTTCAGCTCCAGCCAATTGTTGCCTTATGGAAAAATGTGGGCCCAATGTCCCAGATCTTCTCGCTTTTCAAGAGTAGAGGGAAGTCCAGATTTTCTGTGTGTGAAATATATTAATTTTTAAATGTTGACAACTAATTCATAGTTATAACACATGTCATAGGTTAAACAAAACATATCTAAGTGCAGAAAGCGGGCCGGGCTACAGTGCCCGCTCTGGACTAAAGTCTTAAGTGCTAATATTCCTAACAATCGCATTCATGGTTGACTCAGGGAAGTGTGGTGCTGGAAATTCGATACTGTATAAGCTAGAGAGGAGTGCGCATTTCAGAGCAAATTTCTATTTTTTACTAGGCTAACTTTGCTCCATGATTTTCAGCATGGACCAAGCCACTCTCAAGTCTGCTGCTGACACAGAATAACGTTAACCATAAATAAAGCTTAAATATTCCCACTGAAGAGTCTAAGCTTAATCTAAAAGGAATTTTTATACCGACACGTCCCAAAATGTGCTGTGAACCCGGAATTCCCAGCTAAAGTTTGTAGCAACTTCCACTGATTCCGCTAAGGGTCCTGGGACAATGGATCCAGGAAAGAAGAAGGGGTAGCTATTTGAATTCACAAAAACTTTGAATTATAATTTTTAACCCAGTTTCGTTACTTTCAAACAAAGATAGCACAGTTTTGTTGACTGCAATTGCAATGACATTTGCTGATGAATTATTACATGCCAAGTACTGTGCTGAGGGCTGCCCATACGAAAATGAGCAAAACCTCATCCCGTGTTGGAGAGTTATATAGACAAATCACTGCAATACGGTGCGATTCCTGCTATAAAAGAGGGAAAAACAAAGTAGACTTCCCTAGAAGAGAGAGGGAGCAAATACAGTTGGGTGTGGAAGAAGAAAGTTTTGCAGAAGAGAAAATACTTGAGCAGGCCGGCACCTGAGGACTGAAAATGCGTGGCCAGAGGGGAGGACCAGGAGTAATTAAATACATGTAGTGCACAGGGCATGGGCGCAAAGAGGTTGGAAAGGAGAGAGCAGCAAGTTAGAGGTCGTCCTAAGAGAGGTTGGACTTACTTTTTGGCAATGAAAAATTTTGAAGGCTTTTAAGCAGAGAAGTAGGAGCTGATCAAATCTTTGTTTTAGAAAAATCACTGAGAACAACATGTGGGACTGAAAGAAGGGACTCAGTCAGAGGCAGGGAAATGAGCTAAGAAGCTGTTTCAATAATCCATGAAAGAATCATAAAGGCTTAACATTTTTAATCAGCAAAAACTAAGACAAGGAAAGAGTCTTAGTATATGTTATATAATGTATAATAAAGACAATTGCACTTTGTTTTACTTCTTTCCTTTTAACTTTTTAGATCAGAATAATCATGTATATTGTGTCTAAATTGCCACAAAATGCAATCTCAGTAGAACTTAAGTTCATAACAATAGTCAGTGACTAAAATCATATATCAATGAGAATCTATATTAGGGAAGAAAAATTACAGCTTCTTATCTCGAGCTAAATTTTTTTCAGGCTCTCTTGATGCTCATTCACAGGAGAAATTACTTGTTTCAATAGTTTTATTCCTTTCTTGGAGCTGGTGGAGTACAAAAGTGCTAGGGTGCTGGTCTCAGTCTGGGTTCCCAGAGAACAGGGCCTGAGATGGAGGGTACACAGACTCTTAGTTTAACAGGGAGAGCACCCCTGGGAGCAAGAGGGAGGAAAAAGGGGATGTGACAGTGAAAGAGAAAAAGGCCCAACAAGGACATAAGGATGTGTTTGAAGTTGGGCACTGCTAAGTGCAACTGAGTTCTCCAACATCCTACAAGCTCTATACCCAGCTTCTCAGAATAGCTGTTGGAGGATGCAAAGGAGGAAGAGCTTGTCCATCAGCTCCAACCTTCCATGGATTAAAATGTCACCCTATTAACTCTCTACACATTTCCCAGTTGCACATGTGTAGACCCGCAGCATCTGGTCATGCAGTGCCCCACACCTGGCATCAACATCTGTGCGGGAGGTGAGAGGCCCACACGGGCACCAGTGGGTGCTGTCAGATTGCACCTGCATGAAGTCAGTCAGAGCCCACTCAGAGCTGCCTGCTGCAGCAGAGGCTGGGGCAAGGCAGATGAGGCCAAAGGCATCTGAAGCAGGGCCCACCAGGGGTCTGATACTGAGCCTAACTTCTGAAACAAACTGATACAATCAGAATGATTTGTAAAAATTAAAACAACTTTCATTATAATCTGATCTATAATCAGAACTTTTCACTAAGAATTCATCTTCGAGATAAGCGATGTGAACACAGACAAAACAATATAAGTTTATACATTGTCACCCACTCAATAAATAATTTGGTCTTAACCATGCCACATGCTAGAATTTCAATTCATTTCACGGGATAATTCGCCGATCCTACCACCCTTTCAGGGTCTCTCACATTCTCCTCTTTTCAAGCTTTTTTTCACTTGACTTCTGGGGCAACATTCCCTCTAAATTTTCCTTCTCTCTCACTGTCTGTTTCTTCTCATTCACTTTGTTAATTCTTCTTCATCCCTCCAATCTCTAAACTTCGGAGAGACTCAAGTCTCCATTTTGTGGCTTCTTTCCCTGCACCCAGGTTTTAGATAACCTCGGCCAGTTCCTGTGGCTATAAATACCATTGAGTCCTTGAAGACTCCCAAATGTAAGGTCTCCAGTCGACCTCTCCCCTGAATTCCAGGCTCACATATCTGGCCGCCTACATGACATCTCCAAAGTGTCTACAAGGCGTCTTAAACTTGATGTGTCAAAAAGAGAGTTCTTGATTCCTCTCGTCTTGACATGCAAAAAGCCAGCTCCTCCCAAACTCCTCCCCATCTCTGAAAATGGTTTTACAAGACAAAAAGCTTGTAGTTGCCCTTGTTTGCCTCCCCTCTTTACCTCTTTTGTGTGATCTATCAGCAAATTCTAGCTGCTCAATTTTCAAAATACAACCAGAATCTGATCACGGCTCATTAATCTCACATGAATGAGTGAATAGCATCAATAGTTAAGAGCAAAAGAGATACTCATTCATTAAACGCCTTTAAAAATAACTTTGGCTCTTGAAAACCTCAATTGACTTTGCAGAAGAGAGAATTCTAAGTGATTTAGAAAACCAAAATGGGTTTTATTTATAAATTTGGTAACTAAATCTAAGAAAGAAAATCAAATCAGATGCACATTGTTTACTCTGAATCATTAAAACCTCAGTTTACACTTAGTATGTATGTGATTTTCTTCAGCTACCTTAATTACTAATATAAGAGCACAGAATGGGGACAGAGTTGGAATTAAATAGGGTTGTGATTTTTCAAGGTGACTACAGTGGTGGGAGAGAATAACAGGGCGGGTGCTGTATGTGAGGGAGGGATTATAACAACAGCCCACAGGACGTAACCCGGGAAAGGGAGCAGGGCGAGGAGGGAAGCAGGAGGATGGCAGACTCCGGGGATTACAGCACTAAAGATTCCAATTTTGATTTACAGCATGGACAAATCAAAAGGCAAATTTCTTAAAGAATGGATTAACAATGTGTAAATTAATTAATATTACCTCTGTTTACATTCCTATTCTCAAAATAAAAATCATTTTTAGTAATACAAGTTCATGAAGGAAATTTCTGACTACATAAATTTTGAAAGAGGTAAAGAAAATTAGCCTCACATGTCTTTAACTTAATTGCTGACCTACAAATGATGAAACGTAGTTCATTAACATTGGGCCAAACTTGAAACGACTATCTAGAGCTTTTCTTACGCAGATCTTTTCATTTAGACAGTCTCTTCAATGAAGTTGCTCCCCAAGAGCCCCATAGTAGTGAAGTTCCAGTAGAGACTTCTTCTTATCTTTTTTATTGCAATGTAGCATTAGATAAAACCAGATGTGAATCTCCAGTGTTCAGATTATACTCCACGTGCAACCCAGCCTAATCCTCCGTGGGCAGGTGGCAGGCAAGCTCAGCTAAAGCTGCCATCTTCACTAAGTTGATCACACCTGATGGTATGTCTTCCGAACATACAGCTCTCATCATCATGACATAAAACTGGCTCCCTTTTTTCTCATCTTCCCTCCAAATACAACAGAATCTAAGGCTCCAATCTTCTTAAAGTCAAGCTGGATGTTGTTCTTTCCCACGCCCTGGGGGACCAGTTACAGTACTTGTTTTATTTCTCACCAAATCTCTAATCTCTCTCTCTCTTTATTGGGTCTTTCCCATATGCCTTCAAATCAACAGGAACTTGAAGAGCCATTTTAAACAAATATGCCCTTGACCTCAGGATTTATTCCAACTATTATTGTTTTTTCCTTTCTTCTTTTTGCCATTTTCAAGTGAGTGATCTCTACTCCATGTTTCACTTTCCACCGTCTCCTGTAAAATGGTTTTCCTACCACAATGTCCTTAAAAATCCCTCCATCTGAGGATACAGGCCCTCTCCCTCCCAGTCAGGGCAGCGGCCTTCCTTCTGTCCTCCTCTCATGTTGAGTTTCTGAGCTGCACGTGGCCATGGCGATCCTTGCCTCCATCCTGGAACAGCATGCTCCTCTTCCTACGGTTGAGATTGCTCCTGTCATTTTCCCTCAACGGCTCCTTTTCCCTTTCTTATTTTATCTGTGGATGTCCTTAGCTCAGTCTGTATTCTGCTTGGAGAACAACATTTCTAAATCAACTCTAGCATGTCTAGATTAAGCCTCCCAGTTTCAACATTACAGGTCTGGGGGCTTCCACCTGACTTATAAACTCATATTTCCATGTGCCCACAGAGCAGCATTTTCACAAATTTGGGATGTCAGAAACCAAATCCACTTTAATCTAGACACACTGTAAACCGTCTCAATTTCAATACCAAAATTTGCTTCTTTCTACAGATTAAAACCTTAGAATCATAAATGAATTCTCTTCCTTTACTCCAGTACTCAATCTCTGATCAAGTTCTTTTAGACTGTTATTTACAATCATAATAACAATTTAAAATTAAGACAACATATGTGGGCCAGCCCCATGGCTGATTGGTTAAGTTCGCGGCTCTGCTTCAGTGGCCCAGGGTTTCACGGATTCGGATCCTGAGCACGGACATGGCACTGCTCACATAGCCATGCTGAGGTGGCATCCCACATGCCACAACTAGAAGGACCCACAACTAAAAATATACAACTATGTACCAGGGGGCTTTGGGGAGAAAAAAGGAAAAGTAAAATCTTTAAAGAAAAAAAAAACGTCAGGGCCGGCCCAGTGGCGCAGCGGTTAATTTCCCATGCTCCGCTTCTCAGCGGCCTGGCGTTCACTGGTTCGGATCCTGGGTGTGGACATGGCACCGCTTGGCATGCCATGCTGTGGTAGGCGTCCCACATATAAAGTAGAGGAAGATGGCCATGGTTGTTAGCTCAGGGCCAGGCTTCCTCAGCAGAGAAGAGGAGGATTGGCAGTAGTTAGCTCAGGGCTAATCTTCCTCAAAAAAAAACTGACACATATGTAATGCCTTGAACACATTTCGTCACTTCCTTTCTAGTAACCTCACCCTAGTTAGGACCTGTTACAGTTAAATTACTAAAACAGCTTCCTCACCTCCTCTAGTTTTCCTTCCCCACTTGCTTACTTCCAATTCATCCTTTCATCTACTGCCAAATAAATCTTTTGATTCTTGCCATAACGTTCAAATATTCAGTATAATTCATGTGAACTATTGATGAGCCAGAGATGTACGTATGATTTACAGTCTAAGCATCACTATGGTTTATTCTTCTTATAGATCATGAGCCATTGATTGTAAAGACAAAAATGACCAGCTTTAAGGTCTCCCAGTGGCTCCATATTGGTCAGGATAATTTTGGCTTAGCCTGCAGTAGCAACCAATCCCAAAGGATCAGTGCTTTTAAGCAAAAATTAGAATTTTAGAGACCTTGCATCTGCCACTACAAGCCTGAAGCCTTCCCAGCACTTAAAACCTCTTCTGATGAGATCTGCAGTGATATTAACAAAGCGATCTTCAGATATTGTCTAATGAAATGTGTCAACATATGGAAGACCTGCAAACGCACTAAACAAATATTTTCAAAGCGCCAAGGCATGATGTTAGAAAATCACGCATGGCCACAAGATTCCTTCAACGTGCAAGAGAGGCCAATGGATTTAACGAAGCAGAGTACAAAAAGCTCATTAATATCATTTCAGACTCTTCATTCCAACACTTTAAGAAACTACCACTTGTCAAGTTCAAAGGAGAATATCCACACTCTCCAAAAAGGTTATTAAAATATCCCTCCCTTTTCCAACTACATATCAATGCGGGACCAGATTTTCTTCATATACATTAACCAAAACAGCATATCACAACAAAGAGAATGCAGGGGCAGACATGAAAATTCAGCTGTCTTCTATTAACTCTGACAGTAAAGAAATTTGAAAAAATGTAAATTATGTCACATTTCTCACTAACTTTTGGGGGAGGTGATTATTTTTAACATATTGGTTTACTATTATTTTTAAATTAAATACCAAATTTTTAAAAAATTTCTCTGTTCTAATCTCTAAACGCATAAATATCAATAGAACAAAAACAAATCAGTGTTCTCAATACTTTTTAATAGTGTTAAAGGGTTCTGACACTAAAAGATCTTAGAATCATTGGTCTAAGCCTCCAATTTCATTTTCTTCCTTTCTTTTGGTCCCTGCAGATAAAGGGTCTCTTTTTGTTGCCTGAACTAAACCTTTCCCTGCGGGCATATTAAATACCATTTATTTATTTATTTGGCTATTTAGTTTTTGTTTGTTTCTTCAGGATCCAGTCACTTTAATACGCCCTAAATTGTTAATTCTAACAGTTTTTCAATCGATTCTTCTGCTTTTTAGGTATACAGTGACATCACTGGAAGATAATAACTGAATCTCCTTTCTAAGCTAGAGCTTTATTCCTATTTATTTGTGTCATTGGCTACTACCTACAGAACAATATTAAGTAACAGCTCAGTGGCAATCATTTTCATCTTATTCCTAACTTTATTAAGAATATCTCCAGTTCTTCTCCACCAAATAAAATGGTGACTGTTGGTTGGTAATGCAAATGCTTCATTATATTAACAAAGGACCCTTCTGGTCCTGATTTGGTAAGAATTTTATCAAGAAGAGATGTTAAATGTAATTAGATTCTTTTGGGGTTTGATAAACAGAATGTCCCAAAGACGTCCACATCCTAACCCCCCAAACCTGTTACTATGTTACCTGACATGATAAAGGGTACTTTGCAGATGGGATTAAATTAAGGACCTTGATATGGAGAAATTACCCTGGATCCAGATGGACTCAATGTGATCACAAGGGTCCATACGAGAGGGAAACAGGAGGGTAAGTCAGCATAGATGTGATGACAGAAGAAGAGTTTGGATGGATGAGAGGAAGGGGACATGAGCCAAGGAATGCAGGTGGCCTCCAGAAGCTGGAAAAGCATAAAAATGAATTCTCCCCTAGAGCCTCCTGGAGGAACAAAGCGCTGTCAACACTTTTTAGGACTTCTGACTTCCCAAACCATTCAGATGATAAATTTGTGTTGTTTCAAGCCATGGAATTTGTGGTAACTTGTTACAGAAGCAATAGGAAACTAATAGGCATCGCTCATAATGATCATATTACTTTTATTCTGCAACCTATAACGTAATGTTCAAATTAATACATCAAGTCATAATAAATCATTGTTTCAATTGAGGATTAAAAACTTGTTTTGTTATGGGGTTTTATTATTTTAATATACTTCTATATTCTATTTTCTGATATTTATTTAGTATATTTGCATCTATGTATTATAGTAGTGATATTAATCTATAGTTTTCACTATTTGCTAACTTTGTCATACTTTGTTACCAAAGTTCACTGGCTTCCTGAAATGACTTGAGAAATGTTCTGTCTCTCTTTATGCTCTCAACCAGCTTATATACTACGGGAATTTTTAATGATTGCAACTTTTTGAACACATAAAAATTAAAACTTGAATTTTCTTCTTTATTTTTTTCCACAGTTGTAGATCTGCTTAAATTTTCCACTTCTTTTCAGACTAATTTTGATAACTTAACACCTTGTCAAGAATTTACCTATTTTCCTAAGATTTTTCAATTGATTTGCAGAGTGCTGTGTAAAATTCTCTGAAATAATTTAAACTCTCCTATTTACTGATATATTCCCTTCTAAAATTATAAACCTCTACATTTAGTTTTCCCTTCCTTTTGTTCTTGTTTGCATATACCAGGAGGTTTTCTGCTAATTATTCTTCTGCCTTTTTATGTTGTTGTTGTTTCCTAAAACTAAATTACTGATTAAATCATATCCTCCTTAGTTTCTTATGTTTGCTTTATTATTTTTCTTCAAACTTTTGGGGTTAAATATTAAATCAATTGAATTTCACTCTTTGTTGTTTAATAAACAAGGCGCTCCAGGCTATAAATTTGCCTTTAAGCCATGACTCCAAAAACATCACAGAGGTTTTAATTTAGAAAGTTCTCCTTGTCTCTCTAAATACACTTTCCAAAGTTTGTAGTGTTATTCTAATGTTTTATTCTGCTTATCATATACAAGAATCATGAATTTTTTGTTTAGATTTGTTCAATTAAGTTTTCTTTTCATTGCAATGCCATTAAAAAATAAAGCTTATACAGTTTCTACTCCTTGCTTTTGGTTAAGATTTTGAGGCTGTGTGTTTGGTATATGATCATTTTTTGTAAATGTTTCTGAGGTATTTTCAAATAAAATATTGTTTCTATAGACTACAGAGCTTTAATATAGGTACATATGTATATATTCTATGGTTTTTTAGTATATGTACACATATCATGATCATAAATGTAAATAAAGTATAGATATTGATATAATTATTGTGTTGATTGCATTTTTCACGTCCTTTCAGTCTTTATTTATTTTTTAACTTTTTGATCTTTCAAAGACCAAGAATAGTATACGGGAAAGCATCCCATTACAATTGTGTTTCCATCAGTCTTTCCATGTATTTCTAAGTTAATTCTGTATATAGTTTGGTATTATCTTTTTAGTTACATAATGTTTCATGAGTGTTATTTTATTGTGGATGTTAGCTTTTATCAATATAAATGCATCACGTTACATGCATTTTGTTCTTAAATTCTATTTTGCATTAAAATTTCGTTGCTTCTTTTGTTCCTTTTTTGTGCTTGTGATTCTGATGTATCTTTGTCGATAACTTTATGTTTAACATTCTCTTTCATGTTGTTTTAGACGTGGTCCAGAAAGAAATCTTTGGAGAAGTCTGTAGCAAGCCTAAATTTTGTGCATGATAAGTAGCATGATTTTCCAATTAGTATTTCTGAGAATTTTGCTCTATTTTTAGAATACAATAATTTCACCAATATACGCATAGTGAAATTAATATTGCTAGTGTTTCATGAGCTATTTCTATATTCTAAAATGTCAGATCTTACTTTTGCTAATGAACCTTCTTTTGCTATATCTTTGCTTACTACTTCTGTTCATCTACTCTGTTCTCTTTTTATATATGTAGATTGGATCATATAGCTCTGTTCCTATTACCAAATGCTTTTATTTCAATATTAATACCTTTCCTAAAATTGCAATATTTTATCATGTCTATTTTTTCATTTTTTTATTTTGTTAATTTGATTTTCTTTCTGTCAATTGTTTGTGGTCTGCTTCCCTTGAAGTTGGTAATCCAACAGTTGTGTTTTTCACATCTACACAATACTTCTGTGTCTCAATTTGTTTTCTCTTCATAATTACTTGTTAAAATCTAATAATGCATTCTTTTTAAATCTCATTGGAAACATGAATCAGAAATTTCCTAAAATTTCCTCGTGTTTCTGAACACAGATGTACTACAGAGAACATATCCTCTATTCTCTGTTTCTACAGGGCAGCTTCCCACTTTGATCTCAAGTAACTCCCTGTTCTATTTATTGCCTCAGGTTCTGTTCAATATCGGACTTCTGAAGGAAGGAGCTCCAGTGTCGTGGTCTCATGCTTGATGTGGCCATCCTTCCCACAGCCTGACTTCACTTTTTAGGACCCTGAAAGATGAAATAGAATGTGCTGAGCTGACTTGAGAATATTGGCAATACCAGACCAGGAAAATAGAACGTTCAAAGGAATGGAGATTATATTTGACTAAAATATCATACTGAGTACACACATCTGTATCTCCTCACACCCAAAGTCCTTGGAATGATAGAATATATACTTTCAAAATGTATTAATCCACAACATCAGTGAAAAATGAGAGTGCCATTAGTAAACTAGAATTTCTCAGGAATTATTGAAAAACAGACCATAACTAATCACATTGCAAGAGAGGAAAGCAATCCCAGGAGTGCTCTGGGCTCAGCAAGAAAGATACCTAGCAAATTGCTAGGTTGATTGCCCATTGCCCAGAATAGTGGGCAGCAAAGTTATTTACCTGGAAGCCGCAGCTAATGCAATGAATACGGGTGCTAGGTCTGGAAAGGCAGTTCTTTGCCCCAGATAGCCAGCAAATCCAGGAAGAACGGGAATCCCTTATTCCTAGAAAAACGGATTCCTGCATACCCCGTACAACATATGTATGGTTTCTCCCCTAGCATCACCAGAGACAATCCATAGATTGTAAACAGGGATATTTGAGCACAAAGGTGAACAGAAAGATAATAATCACCAAACATTTGAGGAAGCCATAAGCATAGTAGAGAAAGACAACAAAATTGTCAAATAAAGAATTAACAGCTGAGAATTAACAGTTTGGTCAGCAGAACAAACAAACATTTCAAGTATGTGTACTTGATATATTTAGAGAACTTCAAAAGGATATTTCATACACAAAAACAGAAACAACTAATGATCTTAGAAACTTTAAATATGCTTGTCAAAAGTTTTTAAGCAGTAATTTTGAAAGCCAGATGGGATAAAAACAAAGCTAAAGAATGAATTCAGAAACTGAAAGAGCAATCTGAAAGATTCTTCTAAAACATGACACAAAAGCACAAAGTAATGATGACACTGTACAAGAAAATCTAAGACATAGAAGTAGCAGAGGTATAAATTCCAACATCTATAACACTATTTACAGAAAGAGAAACAAACAGAACGAAGGAAAGGAAATAATCAAGACAATATTAGAAGGAAATTTCTCAGAGCTAAACGAAAAAAAGACATATGCCTCTGGGCCCACCCAGGGCTCAACAGATTGAACGAAAAGAGATACACATGAAGATATATCATGGAGTTTCAGAACTCCAAAGAAAGGGAAAATTCTGAAGTTTCCATGAAGAAGTAAACAGGTGACCTACCAAGGAACGAGACTCATTATATTGGTTATGAGATTTCTCAGCAGCAACTTATTCTAGAAGACAAAGAAGCAGTGCCTTCAAAGAATGGGAAGGACACTTCTTTAAACCTAATCTTGACCCAGCTAAATTTCTAATCAATTATAAGGGGAAAATAATGGCATATTCAGGAAAACAAAGACTCAAAATGTTTGCCACCCTCATATCCTGTCTAAAAATAACTACTTGAGAATGTTCTGTTTTATACCAATGAAAACCTCAATGAAATGAATTATAAAATGACCAAAGATGCTTCAAAAAGTAGTAGAAAATCTGAACAGAATAATTTCTATAGAAGAAAGCTTTAAAATTTATGCTTAAAATTGTACCAAAACCAGATGATTTTATGGAAAAGTCTTAGTAAACACTTCCCAGGACAGATAATCCCCATGAGCATAGAAAAATAGGGAAATGTGGAAGTCTGCCCAACATATTCTTCAAGGCTAGCAAAATCTTAATACCAAAAATTTGACAAGGATAAGACAATAAAATAAAACTGTAGTCCAATTTCACTTATTATATAAATTCAAGAATTATTAATAAATGAATCCCACAGTCCAGCCACAAAATAAAACATTGTTATCAAATAAAATTTATCACAGAAATGAAAGGCTGATGCATCACTGGGAACCTAATTTACTATAGTAATTCGGTATAAGAGGTAGATTAAAGGAAAAAAAATGATATGATAACCTCAATAGACGCCAAGAATTTTTAATAAAATTCAACTCCTGTTATTGATTTTAAATGGTGATTAAATGCTTCTGCCACTCCGAAATCCTATCATCCCAATGAAAATGAGAAGTCCATTTTTTTTAACGTCACCCAGCATGACCCCCACTTACAGAGAACAGCTACTTTCTAAAGAATTTTGGTATTCCCTCACTGATGTATTAAATGCCTTGTTGAAGAGAATGTTCTCTGGGCATTCTTGAGAAATATAATTAAAGAATGAGCAAGCAGGTTATACATAATTCCACTGCAACATTTTTATCCAACCAATTATTTTTATTCCTTCCTCTATAAATTACCAAAGAATTTCTGGTAACTCAACTTCATTTACTGCAGGCTACCACAAAGAACAGATTTCAATAGATCATCAGAGAAAGCTGTTAGAACCATTCCCTGCTACACTGCATATTTGTAAGTCACCTGTGCTTTGCTGTGTGGTTATTTGCTACCATTGCATGACTAGAAGAGTCTCTACTGAAAGACCAGAACAACTCCTCGCTCTTAAACATTTGCATCCCCTATAGTATTTAGAAAAGCATCTTGTACATACCAGATGTTAATAATTCTTTTTATATTAGCTTAATATTAATGAATAATAATAAAGATTTGATGCACATCTTAAATAACACATACTAAACCTTCAAAACAGTTTTAAGAAACAATAAATAAATATTTTAATTAAAAAGTGTTATACATTTAACTTTATTTTAACCAAATGGGTAAATAGGGAGGGCTTTGTTTTTCTCATTTAATTACATTTTAAGGCCTGAATCAACCTTTTCTCTGCACTTGGGACCTTCCCGTCTTCCAACAGGCTAAGTTCTTTGTCAGTGTATCAGCTGCTGTATAAAAGCCATGATGTATAAAGTGAGATACAGACTGGAACCCTAGACACCTGGAAAAGCTAATACCTAATTCCTTAACATCCACAACTATGAGCTACGTAGCTGCCATTGCAGAAAAGCACATTTTCCATGATCAGAAATCACAACACGGATTTCCCCAGTACCCACATGACTAAAGTAACACATTTGAGAGTTTGTGGTAGAAATTAATGATCTTAGTAGTACTCCAGTGGCCTGGAATCCTTAATGAACATCCCTAAACTCTTTATGTAATGCTGAGAAGAGACATCAGCACTATGGGGAAAAAAGAAGCCCATAATTACTTAACTTTTTATTTAAATCATGTTATGAACTGATTAGTCTCTCCTTACATAATTTGGAATATAGACTTCCCGATTCCTGAAGGTGTCATGGTGTTAAGGACACCATACTTCCTGACACATATGGTTGGAAGAGTAGGGAAGAATAAGTATTTAAAAAGTATCCCTGGGGGCTGGCCCTGTGGCCTAATGGTTAAGTTCAGCACACTCTGCTCCAGTGGTCCAGGTTTGGTTCCCAGGTGCAGACCTACAGCACTCATCCGCCATGCTGTGATGGCAACCCACATACAAAATAAAGGAAGACTGGCACAGATGTTAGCTCAAGGTGAATCTTCCTCAAGCAAAAAGAGGAATATTGGCAACAGACGTTAGCTCAGGATGAATCTTCCTCAGCAAAAAAAAAAAAAAAAAAGGAAGTATCTCTGTGTCCAGGAGCTCAAGTTCTATGTGAGAAATGAGTCTTTGCATCTTTACTTTAGTGAAGCCAACTTCTATGTCAGTGGCCAACCTCCCAGCTCCGGTCTATCAAACGCTAACGGAAAATCATAATGAGCATTTGAATAGGCAAGAGCTTGACAGACAAGACACTGCTGTATATTTAGTCATTTTGCAAACTGCCTCTATCTTCAGAAAATTAGGCTTGCACACTTTCCTTCCTGCCATCTCATTTTTTTCAACTTAGTTTTGAAGTCACAGGGCAGAATCTGATTCATATCGTTAATGTCTCTTTGTTCTTGGTTCTACTGCTTTCACAAAAATGCCGTAGGCAGTTCACTAGAATGACTAATTTACTGGAGAAGTTATCGGAGTCCATTCAGTTGCAACTATAAAATAATTCAAGTAAGACAATGGCGCCTGCTAGCACTCCATCGTGAAGGTTTGTCCCTGAAACTATTTGACTCACCCTAACATATTCATCCATGAAGTTAAAGATCTCATCCAGAGATCTCATAATCAATTTGTCATTCCTGTTATAAATTAAGAGAGTAAAACAAAGGAGATTTTTTTAAAGGTAAAACAAAGTCAAAACATTTTTCACACCACTCAACTGAATTTTGCATCCCAATATTTAAATATTTTAAATAATAGTTATATTATAATATTTAGAAGCAAAATTGCCTTCCCTGAGTTAGTTTCGAAAGGAGTTCTTGTTGTATTGCTCTGGTAGGTGTGAAATATTGAAGAATCCATGTAATACACTGGGTTTACCATTTTAATTTTTTAAAGAAATGTTATTCATTATGAGCATAACAAGAAATATCAATAAGCTTAGACTTAGAATGTAAATATGATAAAATTACAGGAATTGTCTTGTTTGCCATTGCTAAAGCAGTGCTGGGTCACCCAGACGCATGTACTTCCAATGGGTTCTGTTAGACAAACTATATTTTATAATAATTCATCTGACACCAATGGGATTTTCTTCCAGTACTGAACTCTCAAACATTTCATAACTGATTTTATCCATATTGAAAGAGAGGAAGTTTAGTCTTAAGCCATTCAATATTAAGAATTATTGTTTCTCTACAGCATTAAAGGTAAAGGATTGGAATTAGATTATTATAAATAGTAGTTGTCAAAACATTCAAACTTTTAGCATCTACCTTTCCAGAAAACTGCTACTCAAAACCAAATTAATAAATAGATATTAAAAGAAGACTAGAATGTAAACAGATAGATATAATAGAAGAATATAAAGACTAGAAATGTGGCAGAACGCAACATTTCCTGTGTCAAAACTTTTAATATTGTTTATGTTGCCCCTCCCCTTAGTAAATAGAACCTATGCATATAAGACTGGGAGGGATTAAACAGAAACATTAGAAAGGGCTGAGAAATATCAGCTCCAACATCAGAAGAATATAATTCCATAAAAAGCTCCAGTCCCCAAGCCCACCCTCAGCTCTTACTCTTCCCCCACCTCCCTTATCTTTGTAAAAATATTGAACTATTTAAAGTTCCCTAAACATGACAGACCTTCTCACATCTCCTTGCCTTTAGGATAATATTTCCTCTTCCCTGCTTCCGATAAATTCCTGTTTGACTACAGTTTAACCCAAATATAACTTCCTCTGGGACTCTTTCTCCTACGGCCCCAGAAAACCTAGATTTTCTTTCCTTTATGTTCCCACCATGTGTTATACAAGGTATATTATTAGAAATGCTCTCATTTTACTCATTTTACCATAATTGTGTGCACATTTTCCTCCCCACTAAGCACTTTTTTGAGAGCAAGAATTCTATCTGATTCATTTTTATATTCCTAACATTTATTACAGTGCCTGGCATACTGTGGATGATCAATAGATTTTTTTAAAGAATAAAATGAAGGAATTAAAATAACAATGCTATAAATTCTGCTTGAATTTTCATGAAAGATGTTTTGAAGTGGGAAATAAGAAAGTATATATAAATAGGGCTTTTATGAGTATTTCTAGGTGGGGACTCCAACACAGCAACTCTAGAAACAATAGGAGTTGTCAGGAAACCAAATTCAACACAGGGAGATAATATCTTCATAATATCTTCATGGAAGAGGACTCAATACTGATCCATAGGAGTTCTATTTGCTACAAATTTTAGAGGTAGGTAAAGGAGGAGAAAAAGTCATCCACAAAAGAGGTAAGAATGAAGCCAGGAGAGTGTGCTGGAAGCTGAGTAAAAGGTCCCTCATGAGGGAAGAAATAGTCACCTCAGTGAAATGCTGCTAAGAAGCAGAGTAAAATTAACACATAAAAGTGTCCCTTGGACTGGAAAATAGGAGGCTTTTGGTGACATTGACAAGAACAACTTGTTTTCAGTGCTGAGATGAAAACTGTATTACAGTACATTAGAAATTAAATGGGAGGTGAGAAAGTGCAGGTAGCACACACATTTAAGTAGTTTGAGAAGTTTGGTTGAGAAAGGGGAGAGAGAAATGAGAAGGGGCTAGTTGAAAGGAAGGTGAAGCCAAGAAAAAACTGTTTTTATCGTGGAAGATATGAATGATCTATCAGAGAGGGAAAGATTGATATGGCAGGCTTGGCCGTTGTTAAAGGAGCTTCACTCTACCCATTAAGAAGAGGATGGGTGTGGAAGCAAGGATGTTCCTGGATATGGTAACAAGAAGACGAGAGCTAATTTCATCCCAAAACTTACAGGGTAACAATTAACGCCATGTTCATTATTCAGCTCATGCTGAAAGGATACTGTTTACATCTGTGTCAGTCAGGACAGGCTATGTTTTGCAGAGGTAACAGACAATAGCAAAATTTCAACAGCTAGCAATAACAAATGTGTGTTTCTTGTTCACATTATTGTGTATATTACAGGTCAGCTGTAACTTGGTTCCACTTTGCTCTTTATCTGGAACTTTGCTGCCTGTCATTCAGAGGGAAGAGAGAATAGGCAAACTATGTCCCAGCTCTTAAAGCTTCTGCCTGGAATTGACACACCTCACTTCTGTTCATATTTTGTTGGCCAAACCACATCAAAAGCCATAACTGCATTAAACAGGGCAGAGATGTATAACCTTCCTGTAGGAAAACACTGCAGAGAAAGCCACGGAACATGGGTGAAGAGTGACATAATCTATGACAAGTCGTATAAACAGTTCCTTCATGTCTTTCAATTAAAAAGTCTGAGGCAGGGACCAGCCCTGTGTGTTCAGATCCCCAGTGTGGACCTGCTCTGCTCATCAGCCATGCCGTTGAGGCATCCCACATACAAAAAATAGAGGAAGATTGACACAGATGCTAGCTCAGGGTTAATCTCCTTCAAGCAAAACAAAAGGAAAAATAAAAAAAAGAGGAAGATTGGCAATGGATGTTAGCTCAGGGCGAATCTTCCTCACCAAAAAAAAAAAAAAAAAAACCCCAAAAAACAAAACAAACAAAAAAAGTCTGGGGCAAAACTAGTATCCCCAGTCAAGGATTTTTTTATCCTGTGACTACCTATTCTCCACAACCACGCTCACTAGATTAAAACCACTAGTGTATTTAGAACCTTCACTGGGCTATTGCCACCACCTAAACTGTCATTCCGGCTGTAACTCTAGTCTTCCCTGCGGTAGGTCATCACAGGTAATTTCTACCATTCACTCATTCAGTAAGTATTCACTATTTGCTAGTCACCTCAAGGTTATTGAGACCCACCCCTGCCATAAATGCAATTGTCATGTCTTCCATATGATAAATGGATAAAATTTTCTGTTTAGGATAACTTTCACGTGCCTGAATATCTCCTAGGCTTGAGAAAACTGTAGGAGAGATTACGTGTGAAATCTGGAAGTTGGCTTCTAAATTAAATTATGCATATACTATATTCTGTGACAACTAAATGGATTTTCTCTTTCTTGGAAAAGGCAGAAATGCTTATGAGAAATTCTATCCTTTGTGCCTGAATTGTGCCATTTTTATTCAAAACAGCATAACCAGTAGAAAAAAATTATCACTTTATTAATTAATTAGATGATTGTATAGGATGGATACATTGGGGAAACATTAAGAGATTAAGCCTTGTTCGGCTAAGGTTCAAAATGCAGACAGATAATTTTAAGTTGTAGAATTCAATGACAGATAAGAGAAAGAAAGCAAGGTTGAACTAGCTCATCTAGAAATGAAGAAATATAAGGCTTCCATAAGCCTTCCATAAATTAAAACCCCTCATTGGTAACTGACCAGCATAGCAATAAGATAGCAGAAAATTTTCCAGCAAATATGGTTTACCCTTTAAACAAAGTTCTTCACGGTATTTTCCTATATTTAAAATGATTCCTGTCCAGGGCGTATTGCTACTTTGTATTCCTCTTGATATTTTCATTTAAAAGAGAGCCGCTGTGCAAAATAATGTCCTTGTCTGTCCCTTCCTCATACAAACCTCCAATCAAATTTAATAAAGCTAGTTTGATACAATGCCAGCCTACACTTGGTTTACCCTTGGTCGACTTTAATAGGGTCAAAAATATTTTCGCATTGGCAGTGTACGCATTAATCATTTTTCCAGAGGATTTAGAAAATTGGAAGAGACAAGGCCAAGCAAAATTTTAAATTAATTGGGCCTACCCCAGCCTTCCAGGGTCACCTTGTGGCAGTTGTCCCACATTTTCCAGGTCACGGAGTTCCTGTGTTTCCTACAGCTGCCACGAGGAGAGATCCATGCTGTGGGCACACAAAGGTGAAAGAATTTCTCTCAGAAAGTGCGAATTTTCCTACGGCAACCACAACAATTGCAGTTTCCAGATTGTAGCCAGATACCAACCACTTAAACAATGCATGCTCGCCTGACGCCTCCCCTTGCGCATTTTCTAATCGAGTAGTCAGGAAAATTTGCAAACACTCTGTCATTTACCATAAATCCGCTGCCTACTTACAACCACAGAGTAATTAATTTTACTACTGCTCAGAATTATTAATTTCAGCCAGAAAAATCTGTTTTCTCCATTGCTGCATCCCTTATTTTTTTCCTCCACCAATACTCATCAAAAAGGTCGAATCAGTTTTCTTATAGGGGAAAGTTTATTCGGAGAAATGTTATTGAGAATCTAGACGATAGCAGTCAGGGAATCTATATTTCTAGTTGTAATCTACAATCACGTGCTCCCGGGTGTCTGGCTGACTCACCAGATGAAGCTGGCAACATAAAATAAAGGCTTTCGTGACAGTAGTGATACAGTGGTCCCTAAAGCCTCACTATTGATAAGCAGCCCACCTCATGGTTTGGTTCTTCTAACATAGGTAGCCCATGGGCTCCACCCTCAGTGCGGAAAAGACTCGGAGCCTTTTGAGAAAATTAGCGAATATTTTTCACTTGCTTAAATGATCTTGGCATTTGACAGAAAAGAGAGTAAGAAGCTTTACCAAGGATAAAAATAACTTGTAGTGGAATACACAATTATGAATACACTAGTATGAAAATCTCAGCAATCACGTGTATCTCTAACACACACAGAATGAAAATTGAGCGTTAAATATGGTGCATTTTATCTGGGTAATGCTAAATCTGGCACTCTCTCGTTCGATATTAGTATCCTGCTAAAGCAGCTGCATGATATGTCACAAGAATGTCCATGTTATAAATATGTAATGAGCATGAGAAAATTGGTACAGCTTTGTCTGACTAATGGCCAGATCTCTCCCTATCAGTAGCAGGAACACATAGCTAACACAAGTATTGGCACTTTAATTGCCATGGAAGATTTCGTTTCCGCTTTCCACTGCATGAGTGATCAAGAAAAAAATGAAGGGAAAGTAAACTAACATCCAGAGATGTAAACATGACTCGCTGGGAAATCAGACGTGGTTAAGTAAATTCCAGGATGTTTGTGGTTATCTGGGTCTAAACACTGCTGAGAGTTCTGATGGCTCTTGTTTTTAACTATTTTTCCTCTGGGTGCTTCTTAGTCCAAGTATATTCTTATAGAGACCTTCAACCTTTTGATTATGAACAGGCTGATTATTGTATAGTAAGGAAGAGATGTCAGTCAGTATTAATGAAATTACCTAGCAGAGTACAAGATGCTCTCACCAAGACCACGATCTAGTGAAAAAATGATTTTAGAACAAGGTTGAGAAAACCTTGTTACCATCTTTGTACTGTATCTTTTCTTCATAATGTGGGAGAGTCATTCTGAGATGATGTAACTACTGTTATATTCAAATTTGAAATTCCTATAAAGAGACCACGTCGCAGACACATAGAAAAAGATCATAAACAAAGGAAAAATATGTCACAAGGAGAATTTTTTAAATAAGATGAGCTGCTTGAACTTAACTACTTGGGAACCTTGAGGCATTTGACACACACTCTTGAGGAGAGCTGAGAAGTAAGAGCCTAAAACCTTTGCACTCAGTGCGTGGTCCAGGCTCACAGGATCTGCATCCCCTGGGTATCTGTTAGAAATGCAGATGCTCAAGCCCCTCCTGGACCTACTGAATCAGAATCTCATGTTAACAAGATCCAGAGGATTCGCATGTGCATTAAAGTTTGAGAAGCACTGGTCTAAAACTTGGCTGTGGAAGGTAAAGAAATTTCACAGATATTACACAAATCATTGCCGAGAATCAGCTTTTCATCTCTATTTCCACTGAGCTAATTGCATTCCAGGTCTACACTTCTTTTTTTCCTCCACATTTTCCACACACAAAAATAATTTTGTTCCGGACATGGATACAATGCACATACCTTCAATAAACTTGTATTTCGCGTCAAGGGTAGGCCCACTTGAAAGAAGGAAGCATTGTGAACTTAACAGTCAAGCAAAGGGAAAAAAACCTAACATCTCTTTGGTGCTATTAAAGTGTCTGGGTTTGTATTCCACGGACTTTCTCATCTCTTCTGATCTGGCCTCTTGTTTAGAGTGGCAGATTTGGCAAACATGTCTTTGGAGGTAATCTTTTATCGTCTTCATTACAAGGCAAAGCCCTGAATACTCCCAAACTGATGAAACAAAAGCCATCTTTTTTTCTTCAATCCTTAAATTTTCTGGGCTCTGATAAAGGTTCATGAAAAAACAGAAATGTTTTTTAATCACTGTGATAAATAATTCAAACATTGTGTAACTAAGCTAGAAAGAGAACAGAGTTCAACCCCATTAATTAGTCATTACAAACTACTGACTTGTACAATAATATCAGTGGTGTTTCTGCCATAAAATATTAGGGAGTTATGTCTGAGATATGGAATTAAGGTACAGGACTTTTCAAAACACATGATTTTCCTGCTGGAAATATTTGTTGCTAAATTGAGCCATCACTGAGATATTGTGCTGTTCAATATTACTCTCCTCTATTAAATGCAAACATTTAAACTTTAATTCATGATATTTTTGCTCAAAGCAGCACTGTGCTGATCTTCACTGTATTTTGACAGCAAACTGAATTCTTGTTCACAAGTATAGGATTTGTTTAGCTTCAGGCATCTGTGTTTGGATTACAAGAATGCTGATTGGTTCACTGCCAGGGGCACCCAAAGGTCAAGCTGTCCTTTTAAAAGTCTCTCTCTCTCTCTCTCCTTTGTCTCATTAATCAGAGTTAAAAGATAGAGGAAAAGGCAGTGACTTCAAATCATTTAATTCTTTTTCAGGATATTTTTAAAAGCAGAGTTCAGTGTTGGTGTGAGGTCGAGTCGGTGTGAGTACAGATCACACTGGCACACTTCTGACAGGTGACCTGAAACCTTTCAAAGTGACATCTGTCACAGAGACAGACACAAGTTTTTTAGCCTGAGAGCTTGTTTTCCTGACATTTCATTTTTCATCAGATTTTGAGAGAAGGGAAAAAAGATGAACTTGAAAAAGTCTTGCCGGGGGCAGAAAATAAGATCAGGTTTTCTGCAGCTGCCTGACTCACCTTTAAAGGTCAGAGGTCTAGCAAAAGTGAACAAAAAAGATCTCAGTTTGATGTTATTGGATAAAAGGATATGTTATTACTTTAAATACGTTTCTGAGACTTGCATAACCATTAGGTAGCATTACAGGAGAAATGGAATCAGAGTGAGATTACAGATCCATTTTAAATCCCAATTTTAGAGTTTAGTCATGGAGTAAATCAAATCCAACCTCACCTATTCATCTGGCACAAAAGATGAAATCCACAGGTGCATGAATTTTCTCATGAATTGAATAATTTCCTGCTCCTATGCTATTGAAATGGCCAGTGAAATTTAGACAAGGTATTGAAATTCTTACTTTGGATTAGAGAGATTTCTGCATTAAAATTGTTACATGGTTTACCCTGACTGAAAAACATCAGGAAAACATACACTATTGAATAATAGAAAGAGAAAAGAATTGGAGTCCAAAAATATCTGGGTTATAGTCTTGGCTTTACTAAAAATGTGATCTTAGGCGAGGGACATTTCTGTTTCAGTTTTATCGTCTATAAAATGAGAGAAATAATATCTATCTTGTGGAGTCCCAGTGAGGATGAAAAAGGACAATGTATTTGCATGCTGCCAAATATAAAATAGTGTATTGACGAGCAGAAACTGTTACGCTCATTTTTTCTATTCCAGTGCTGAATGCAGTACTTGACACGAAGTTAGCGTTCAATAAGTGGCTCTTGATTTGAAATGAAAGGTAGTACTTTCCTTATTATCAAATAACCAATTTTTTTTTTAACTGAGTCCAGGAAATTTTTCTATGAGGTACAGCATGGTTGAAGGTTGGGAAATATATTTCTGTAGACTATCTACAAATTCGGATTTAGGAGCACTAACTTTAGTATTCACTAAGAGACTAAGCACATATTAGACCATAAAATTTTCAAGCCCAAGGAATCAGGCAAATCAAACTTATTGGGACAGAATTGTCCACATTTTCTAAAATGATTGCTTACATATTGCTAACTGGCCAGCATTCCCTTGAGTAGCAAATGAGGAGTTTTTAGCTATAATGCTCCTTATAGCAGAGAATCTGAGAAGGTACAGAATTTAATTATCCTGGATCTGGCCAACTTATTTTAAAAATCAAGATTATCTTGATAAATAAGCCATCAAAACAGTCTCAAAACGCTACTTGTATATCATCCTGACAACACTTCTCCACAAAGACAGAACATTGTAGAATATGTCTTACATGTTTATGATACTTAATATATGGTGTTTATTATTAAACTATTCAACAAATTAAGCAGAAAGTGTATGACAAGGTTAAGACTCTCAGACCTGAAGTTTGGGTTGTGACATCTACTCCTGTAGGTAAATTGGGTTCCAGAGCTTAATGCTCTATTGATAATCCTACCTTTTAATCTTATTTCCGATTTTACTTTTTGGATACTTCACACTAATATATATAAGCAAATGAAACTAATGTGTGAGTATTTCATGTCAGAGAAATCTAGTAGTGTGCGTTTTAGAATATGAAGCAATGAAAGATATAGTATTTATCTGATCCTGTTCTTATTTCAGATATTCAGTGTCTGTTCTTCAAGTAGAACCATAATCATCATACTACATTTCAATTCTTAGTTTTGAAAAGAGACTCCACAAAAATAGTGAAAATAATTTGGATCAATCCTTAAATATATTTTTTAACCTCCTTAGTGTGTCCTATGTTGCTATTTGGGAAAAGTTGCCTTGTTTTTACAGTTAACAGTCGCTCTGTATTATTTTCCTGACAAACCTGAGAAAAACTTTTCTACACAAATTTAGTTTAGTTTATTTTATGAGATATATTCTGCATACGTTGGACACTCGACAGTTGTTTTGATGGTAGCTATTTTAGTACTGATCACAGAAGAAGACTGCATGAAAATGTTAATCTATACTACCTGGAACCACAAAATTATAGAACCATCTAAAGAACAAGTATATAAAAATTTCTCCCAGTGAATTTTATAGTACTTTGGGGATCTCACCAGCCTTCCTTGACATTCTAAGTTACTTTCTCTAGATTAATAAATATATTGTCCGGAATCATAATCTGTTTGTGTCTTTTAATATCATTCTTTGCAATTTTTGATGTGTTTTCCAATACTAGGATTTTAAAGGAACAAATACATTTTTATTATTTCTGAACCTGTGTATAATCTCAGATGTATAACGTGTACATTTCTGCTTCCTTAACATTTATTTATTCACAATTGCACAACATTCAGGGAATGGAGTTGACAAGTGCTACTTGATTTCCAAGAACAGGCAGGACCCATTTATGAGACTTTTAAAGCCATTCTTTTTCAAAACAAAAAGTGACATTGTTCTAACGTCATGTGAACTAAAGCGCCAGAGTTCAATTTCAGTTCAGAAGTACAAACCCAGAAGACATGAGTGGGTTTCCAATTTGGTGAAATATTTTGGATCTAGCTTCTGAACTGGAGAAGAGAAATGATACAAACAAAGTAACACTTCAGAGTCTGTGAACAAACAGACATTTCATCCGCTGGGCGGCTTTGGACAAGTAGAAAGGGCTGTTACGCCTTTAACTTATTTCCTCTGCGCCCCACTCTTTGAGTCAAGAAAAGAGGCTCTGTGACTTAAACAGGGCCTACATCTGATCAGGAAAACAGACTGTGGCGTGGCCATTAGAACCTGTCTACCTCTGCCTGTCCCCTCAACCCGTCGCCCTCGTGGGAAAGCAGCCTTCACCCACTGCGAAGACTCACAGAGGACACTCTTACCTCTACCCTTTCCTTAAGGCAATGCTGCACCAAACCTGTCTCCAGCCCGCCCTGTGCCTTTGCCTCATCTTTGTACTCTGTGCCAGTCTCTGACCTTGCCAAGAAAGTGTCCCATTTCAGATATTTTCTTCCTAAAAAATAGACAGGTTTTTTTTTTTTAATTTTCTGATTACATCAGCAAGACATACATGTTCATCGGAGATAACTTAGAAAGTAACATCCAGGATCACATTTGCTTTCAGTCACTTTCTCCTGAGCTTTGTTTTAAATACACGAGGACATTCACAATATATGCTTTCATATTCAGCTTTTTTCATCATATCATAAGCATTTCCTCATCGCTATAAAAATTTTTTCAAGATAATTTTACTAGTTACATAACAGCCTCTCAATATAATTTCAATGGTGTATTTTACGTCCTTTGTCCTCTTTCCATTTATCACCTAGTGAGTTTTTCAGTCATTTTTAAGTCATCTTATATGTCCTTAAAGATTAAAAATTAATCACTTGTTCTATTCAAAAATATTTCTGAGATTATTACTTGTCTTTTAAGCCACTTAAGATTTTTTTGGTGTCTAGAGATTTTTAATATTTATGTTGGCAAATATATTGATCTTTGATTTTCTTATTTTTTTTTTGCATTTGCTCATTTTTTTCTACTTTGATTTTTCCCGTTGCTTTTTAAGCCTGCAAGTTTTTCCCCCATAGCAAAAATTCACCTGTATTTTCTTCCTGTTTTAGAAAAGCAATGTTTAACATTGATTATTGATGAAACTGAGTGCTGAGTACATGGAAATTCATTATACTATTCAATCCACTTTGCTATATGTTTAAAATTCTCTGTATTAAGAAGAAAAAATAGAAACTGTTCTGGTTTCTTTTTATCCTATAGAGACTTACTTTTTCTAAATTATATCTTTTCTGGGCTCTGATGGAGACAGAGCTGACTTGAAGTAAAGTGTTCATGTACGCCAGTTGTTCCCAAAGTTTAGTATCCACAAGAATCACCTGGGGTATTTGTCATAAGATTTTAATGCAAAGGCTGGTGTGAGACCCAGGAATTTGCATTTTTCACAAGCACTTGAAGTGATTATACTGAGATAGTCTATGGACCACACCGGAATTGTGTGCTCCATATTTTAAAATTAGATGAGTGATTTCAACACATGGTGCTGGAACACATGGATATCTACATGCAACAAAAAAAATGACTTTCCATCCGTATCTTTCACCACGTATAAAAATTAACTCAAGGGGCCAGCCCAGTGGCGCAGCGGTTAAATTCGAACGGTCAGCTTTGGCGGCCCTGGGTTAGCTGGTTTGGATCCTGGGTGCAGACCTATGCACCACTTGTTAAGCCATGCTGTGGCAGGGGTTCCACATAAAATAGAGAAAGATGGGCATGCATGTTAGCTCAGGGCCAGTCTTTCTCAGCAAAAAGAGGAGGATCAGTGGCAGATGTTAGCTCAGGGCTAATCTTCCACAAAAATAAGCCAAAAAAATTAACTGAGAAAGATCACATAAGACACTAAAAATAAATGGATATAGACTTAAATGTAAAACCTAAAACTATAAAACTTCTGGAAGAAAACATAGGAGAAAATCTTTGTGGCCTTGGGTTATGCAAAGATTTCTTAGCTATGACACTAAAAGCATAATCCATAAAACACAAAATTGACAAATTGGATCCAATCAAAACTAAAAACTTCCACTCTGGAGCCAACTCCATGGCTGAGTGGTTAAAGTTCCACATGTTCAGCTTCAGAGGCCCAGGTTCACGGGGTCAGATGCTGGGCATGGACCTACTCCACTCATCAAACATGCTATGGAGGCATCCCGCATACAAAACAGAGGAAGATTGGCACAAATGTTAGCTCAGGGCTAATCTTCCTCAAGCAAAAAAATGGGAAGATTGGCAACAGATGTTATGTCAGGGTGAATCTTCCTCAGCAAAAAAAAAAAAGAAACCTGCTCTTTGAAAGATGCTATTATTAGCAGAGAATGAAAAGACAAGTCACAGACTGGGAGAATATATTTTCAAAGCATATGTCTGATAAAGGACTTGTATACACAATTTGGTATTTTTAAAAACCCTTAAAACTTAAAATAAATAAATAACCCAATTAAATGATGAACAAAATATCTGAACAGACACTTCAGAGATATATGGATGGCAAGTGATCATTTGAAAAGTGCTGAACATCATTAGCAATTTGGGAAATACAAACTAAATACCATTGAGATACTATTACATACCTGTAGAGTGGCTAAAATTTAAAAAATACAAAGATTGGCAAGGATTGGAGGAACTGGAACTCTCATACACTGCTGATGGGGATGTAAAATGACACAACTATTTTGGAAAACATTTTTTCTTTAAAAGTTAAACCTACACCTACCATACGATCCAGCCATTCCATTCCTAAGTATTTAGCCAAGAGAAATGAAAGCATATGTCCATACAAAGACTTGTACCTAAATACTCTCAGTAGTTTTATCTATAGTAGCCCAAAACTGGAAACAACCCAAGTGTCCATCAATAAGTGAATGAATAAACAAATTTTTAAAGATGTATACAATGGAAAAATACCCATCAGTAGAAAGGAATGAACTACTGATGTATACAAAGTGTTTGAATCTCAAAATAATTATTCTGAGTGAAATAAGGCAAACCAAAAGAGTGCATACTTTATGATTCTATTTATGTAAAATCCTAAACAACACAAACAAATCTATAGTGACAGAAAGCAGATCAGTGATTGCTTAGGGAAGTGGGAAGGGGTGGAAGGCAGGAATTTATAAAGGGTCATGAGAAAACTTTTGGGGATGAAGGATAATTTCATAATCTTGATATGGTGATAGTTTCATGCATATATAAATATGTCAAAAATAAAAAAATAAAGCATAAATTTGGTTAGAGCCTCCATAAAATAGTGGTCTACCTAATTTTCTTTCTCTCCTATCCCCTTCTGGGATAACACAACCTCTCAGGTTGACTGTTGCATTTTGGAGCAAAACCTAACAGACGAATTCCCAGAAGAACTGTGCAAAAGTGAAGTATAATAAAGTTAATGTGTTCTGTTTTGTGATGGGCCCGTGGAAAATCAGTCTGCCTAGAAGGAGCTAGCTCTGTCATGATTTGGGTTCCCCAGCAACAAGACTCTGAGATGGAATTTCCTATGCAGGATTTTTATTAGAGAGTGTCCTTGGGATCAACCCCTGTGGAAGAGAAGCAGGATTGCGTAGAGGAAGAAATCAAGCTGTGATCCAGGCCTGGGAGCTTCGGCTAACCCCACAGACTCTCTGGAGCTGAAAGGCAGGAATACTTAGAGTTAAATCCAAATAGATAACAATCATGTGACTAAAAGTTATAACACGCATAGTAGATAGCCATGAGTTCAGATGAGGCTTGATCCATTGTTCAAAGAATGTCACCAAGGACCCAGTTCCTTGCTGTCTCTCTGTTCTGCCTTCCACACACCCAGCGGCACACAGCGGCTCCATTCAGTGGTCTCCTCAGTTCCAGACTTACATGACTGAACACGAAGACTGTAGTCACAGACCTCACATCTTCCTATCAACAACTCCAGTGGAAAAGAGATCGAAAGTCTAGTAGCTGCTCTGAAAAACAAAAGACTTCTCTAAAAAAAGGGAATTTTTTTTTTTAATCCAGCAAAAGTCTCCAAATCTCTTCAGTTGGGGTCTGTGCCCACACCTGAACCAATTCCCTGGTCAGGAGATTGGACTAGATTTTTCAGTACAGTCCTGAAACTCGGGTGGAATCAACTCCTCCAAAATGGAGGAGGGGGGATTTTCATAAAGAACCTGTGGGTACTTGTATCAAGAAGTAGATATAATAGATGCTGAGCCTAGTGCTCTAGTGGCAATACAATGACTTAAAGCAGAGGCACAAGCAAGGGGGGAATTCTAGAGACTAAGGTAATACCAAGGGTACTATCTGGAGTATAGGGCCATTTGATGGCCACTCCAATATCCTCACGATTGGCCAGCTGACCCTGCTAACGCAGACACAATCTGTTATTACTTTCCCTATGAGTAAACATATCCTCATCCTTTCAAACTAAAAACTTCAAGAAATGTCAAAAATGAAAAAACAGTTTTAAATTAAACTCTATTAAAGAAATGCTAGTTCAAAAAAGACATAATTGGGCTCTCTGAAACCTGGCAGCTCCCAAACGCCAACAAGTTTTTCTCTTCGCAAGTCTGTTCTCAGCCATTCCAAGAAAGGAACGGAGAAGAACAGAGCTATATCATTTTGATGACAACCCACTTCTAATCCACAGGATCATATGCCTTTGCACCCTGTTCAAAGGAAACTTGGCCTAGAAAAGAATTAGTTTCATAACAAACCAGCCACTCTGAGAATAGAGGTGAGAAGAGATCTGGTGGAAGAATCTGAGACGTGTTGAGGAGTTGGCGAGTTTTAATTGCCAGTTCATATGCAGCTTCATGATTGTGCACAGTGACCGAAGGGACTTGGCTTCTGGTTTCTCAGTCAAACTCTTAATTCAGGAGCAGAAAATTACAAAATCTGGAAGGTGTTTGGTCCTTCTTGAGATATCAAAAGAAGGGAAATTTTTTGAGTCGTGGAGGCAAAGACAATCATTTCAAGAAAAATAGATTGCTAGGAAAGGTCAGCATCATCTTCATTATCCTCATCTAACATTTATTAAGAGCATGGTTTACGAGACATGCCAAAGTCCTTCTTTTCACAAAGCTTAGAACTTGGTACTCAAATGCCTGGTTGTACTGGCAAATGAAATTTAGAGAGATATAAGACAGAAGAAGGCTATAAAATTGGGAAGTCACTATGAAGCAAAAACAACACAAAACACACTTTTATATGAATAAAAATTCTACATAAGGCATGATCAAAATAATATGTATATGATAGCTGCACCAAAAGGAGATTTAAAAATTATAATTTAGGAAATAATAGAATTTAAGCCAAATGCCAAAAAACTTTAAGAAGAAAAACATGTTAAATGGCTCGAGTGATCATCCAGTCAATTCTCATTCCCGTGAATGTTTCAATGGCACTATTCCTTAAGCCTCTTCTTTTATTTCTCCTTCTCTCTCCACTTTCTCTTAGTAGTTACCATTTCAGGCAAGTTTCACACCCAAGAAGTTACTGCTGTTAATGAAGCAAATGGTAGTAATGAAACTCAAGCTGGAAAAAAGAAAAAAACGTTTTAACCGTCTAAGTTCTAACAAAGCTTCTTACAGATTAAAACCATATAGGTGAAATGTGCATAATGCTTACTTTTTCCTGACGCTTTGATGAAATAAGCAAAATGATATGAAAAATTAGTTTCATTCAACCAATCCTTTCCCCTCATCACCCTGTCACCCAACAGGCCACTAAATACACTCGAGAATGAGTCTGGGAAACAGAAGACACGCTCCTTTGGTTCTCTTGATTTTCTCTCATTTCTGTGAATTTAATTTTCTGTGTGAGCATGTGTCTGAGCTGGGGCAGACAGATTGGTGCAGGGTTTCTTAAAAACAATTTTTTGCTCCATCAGACACAATATATTCTGCTGAAAGAGAAGAAAGCACTATACCCCAGGGAGAAAAAAGTTTCCCCAAAAGTTTGTTCTCTCAAAACTTTACAATGGAAGAAGGCGTCCCTCTTGGGTGATTTAATTTAATTGATATGTTTTTTAACTTTGTTCTGGGGAGAATTAAGCAACCATCGGCTGCACTTCATAGACAAATATCACTTTTTGGTAGATAGAACACAAAACTAGGAATCGGAAAACCAAAAAAAGAATCCTGGCACAGCGCGGGGTGATTTCATCTCCACATGCCTAAATTTCCTGTTTGCAAAATGAGATACAGCTTCCCACTCATCACTTCTTTCTTGGAGATGCTGTGAGGACTAATAGTCTTCACTCAGATTTTTTTCTTCCAAGAAGAAGCAGAAATTTTAATGGTGCAAAAGACGATCTTGATGGAGAGGGCAAGAGAGACGTGATCCTGTGCTAGATTTGATGGTCTCAAAGGCAAGCCATGTTCAGGGCTTCTGAGATGCTCATATCTCAAAGGAGCATCAGACACTGAAATACATAACTGAACACAGCAAATCTCAAGACACACATGAGAACAGACCAAACTGAGCTGTCTTAAGAGATAGGAGACTCTGGAGGTTAAACTCACAGACTCCTGATTCTGATTCTGCAACCAGACTAGCTCAGTGAACTTGGACAAGTTACTTCACTTCACAGTGCCCCAGTTTCCTTGCCCTTAAGGAGATAATAATAGTACCCCCCTCATTGTTATTAGTGTTGTTGAGTGGATTCCAGCTCCTAGCAGCCTCGGGTACAGCAGAGCAGAGCCCTGCCCTAACCTCTCATCTTCCAGTGCTATATCAGATAATGCTCTCCCGCTAGTGATAGGGTTTTCATGGCCAATTTTTGTGGAAGTAAGTAGACAGGTCCTTCTGCCTAGTCTGTCTTAGTCTGGAAGCTCCACTGAAAATTGTCCACCGTGGGTGACCCTGCTGATATTTGAAATACTAGTGGCATAGCTTTCAGCATCACAGCAACACACAACCACCACAATATGACAACCAACAGATGGGTGGTGTGGTTCTCTGACTAAAAAACAAACTCAAGCCTTGGCAGTGAGAGTGCAGAATCTTAACCACTAGCCCACCAACCTCCCTCCTAGGGATAATATATATGGTGTTTAGAACAGTCAACACCTGGTATATAATAAGTAGTATTATTATTGTCATTATTAGGCTAAGATTATCCAGGCAAGGAAAGGCAGGAGGGGCTCTCAAGGCCAAAGGGGCAGCGTGAATTGGTTTGTTGAAACAGCACAATTGGTTTGTTGAAACTATAAGAAATGTTCTATTCCTAAAGCAGAAAAGACCAGGCCGACAGGTCAATGTGCGAAGTTCATGGAGGTCTTTGCTATGATCTTGGACTTTATTTTATACACAATGGAGAATCACTAGATGATTTTAGATAAAGAAGTAACATGGTCAGATTTATGACTTGGTAAATAATTAAGTGAAATGCTGACAGAATATGGCAGATTGTTTACAAAATAGCCACAATTATTTCCCTCCCTATGTCCACCCCTCTTTCTAACATGTCTTTGGAGGTGTTTCCATAAGAGATGAAGTATATTTCTCTACCTATTTGATACGGGTTGGCTTTGGACTTGCTTTGTCTAATAAAAAGCAACGAAGTTATATTGTGCCAGTTCTGCCTGTAAACTTCAAGAGGTTCTATGTTCTTCTGTTTACTCTCATGGAACCCTGCCTCCTCATGTGAACAAGCCCACACTAACCTGCTGGAATATGAGAGGACACATGGAATAGGGAGAAGCTGTCCAGCTGGAACTATCCTAGAACAACCAGCCCCAGTTAACCCGATGACTGGCCACGGAGCCCCGCCAAGACCAAGTGCCCAGCTGAGCCCAGCCTAAATTGCTGATGTGCAGAATCACAAACTAAATAAGTAATTGTTGTTTTAATCTATTCAGTTTTTGGAGAGGGTTGTTATGCAGCAAGAGCCATCTGATACACATAGTGCAGAAGTTTTTAAATGACTAAATTCAAATACTAGGTTGAAAATGGTTAACAGACACCTGAGCATGCCAATAAAAACATGACGAGTGTGATAATCATGACTCGTTTTTATTAGTCAGGAATTTTACAGTGAGCGTTCATGTGAATTATCTCACTATAATTAAAAACAACTCGAAGTAATCTGGGATAGATATTATTATTCCATCTTATGGAGAGGTCTGGTGACATCTATAATCACAGAATGGAACGTGGGACTGGGATATGCAACTTCTGATACCTGGTAGATTTTTTAACCATATCACTCTGCTTCCCCGGGAAAATAAACAAAGATGCCATTTGTTTTATTCATGCATGTGTTCAACTAATACTTGAGAGTTTTCTACGTGTGAAGCACTGCGCTGAGTACTGAGAATAGTGTGAACGAGCCAGTCATCACCCCTGCCTTTGTGGAGTGTTAGTGAGGGACAAGGTGGGTAAACTGACAAGTACCAAACAGTGTGGTGAGCGTTATGATAACAGAAGGACAGGGTGTTCTCAGAACTTAGGGAATCAGGGAAAGCTTTCCAAAAGAAGCAACATCTAAACTGAAATCCAAAGAATGACTGGAAATTGGCCAGGCAAAGAGAGAGGGTAAAGTGATTCAAACAAGGGGAATAGCATACGCAAAGTTAGGAAAGTGCTCACGGCACATTCTTGGAACTGAAAGTAATAACCCAAGTTTATAAACTGTTCATACATAGCATGAGTGGGGAGAGGGAAGCTGGAGGCAATGGCAGAAATTTGACCTTACAAGATTTGTAGAATTTGGCCGTTATCTTGAAGGCAATTGGAAGCAACTGAAGTCATCTTAAGCAGGGTCATAACATGGTAAGATGTGCATTTTAGAATGGTGACCCTGGCTGGAATGTGGGAACAGGACTGAGAGAGATGGGAGAATGAGTAGAGGCTGGGAGACAATATAGGTAGCTGTGGCAGTAATTCAGGTAAAGGATGACAATGCCCTGAGACAGGGTAGGTGGCAATAAAGGTGAAGAAAAATGAATAGAATTAAAATATGTTTAGGAGATAGACACGAGAGTCCTTGGTGTTTAATTAGATATTGGTGAGAGAGGGCTACCCCAGATTGCTGCCTTGGGCAAGTTCGTGAATGGAAATGTCATTCACTGAGATGGGGACACTGGAGAGGAACTGTTTGGGAGGAGGAAATATTAATTCCAGTTTTAGGCATCTCAGATACGATGTTCTTGTGGAATATCCAAAAGGAGTCGTCCAGCTGAGGAAAACAGGGAAGTGAAAATGGGCAAATTTATTCTCTGTGGTCTCTTGGAGGGTTATGGGTACTTTGGCACAACTAGATTCAGCTGTAGCCTGGAAAGATCGTTTAACAGCAATGGTATGAAGTGGGATGTGCCTTTTCTCTTGGTCCACAGGGGTTAGCAATTTGGTAAGCAGCTTCTAGAGGGTTTATACCACAGGATCAGGGCTGCGTATCTGCAATACGTGACAGCAAGCTAGCTATCCTAAATCTTCTAATTTGGCAAACGCCTGGGGGTAAGTGGTATGCCGAGAGCAGAAGTGTTATGTTCTGGTCCCCGAAGGAAGGCAGCTAGGTTAACCCCTGCCTGTCTCCACCACATTCATTGGGATACTCTATAATTTACACTAACTCATTTCATCATTTGCTGTGATATCAGCAAAACAGATATTATTCCCCATCTTACAGGTGAAGGCACTAAAACTCTTAGTAACTTGTCAGGTCCCATAATTAGTAAGTGGCGGAGCTGGGATACTAGCCAGGTCTCCTTTTCTAAATCTAGTATTTTTTTCTGAAAGAATGGAGGGCGGGGGGGGGGGGGGGGGGGTTGGGAATCAACAGTACATAACATATTTGCTAAAGGGAATTAGAAAGATGAGTTAAGATAAATTTATAATTTCCGGTCTGGGAGACTTGAATATTGGTGATGTCTCCAGCCAAAAGTGAAAGCTTGAGGATGGAAAAGAGTTTGTCTGAGAATATGAGTTCAGTTTTGAACTGAAATTGTTGGGCAAAAGGTGACCAGACAAAGTCTCTAACCAGGAGTTCTTGTCCCTCTGTAGCTATAAACCAAGATCCATACTTTGGATAAGCAGAATAGAAGCTGGAGTTTTTCAGGAAATTCCTTCAAACACTCCCACATACACGGTCACTTGATTAAGGGGACAATTAAAAACGGACCATGGTATATTCTAAAGGCAATGTTCAGGTTAATAAAATTAAGAAAATAAAATAAGGACATTACTTAAGAAAGTTAACCCTGGCTCTAAATATGACGCCTAAGGATAAGGATGACTTAAAATACATTTAATTATATTTCCAGGTTACCCGCAAGGAAAAGGGCAATATTTCTACTCACTTACCTGAAAGAAGCATATGTGTCTTAACTGATAAATGTGTTTAGATGAAAGGAGCCAAAAAAGGTTGTTATTTATTAGAAAATACCATAACTAAAGCGTCTCAGGCTATATTTTTTCTTACTACCTATCTGACATTTTCTTTGAAGGTCATGGAGATGACCGAGTGCAAAGAGGTTCACAGTATTTGGGGTTATTTATGCAACTGCTTGTGGACATACAATTTAAGCTTGACCAGTCTGATCACTCTGGAATGAGCCCTGGCCAAGTTTTATTAATCTGCCAGGAGACAGTCTTCGATAAATTATTTGGTTGGGTGTTTTTTTTCCTTTTCCTGGTTTAAAACATTTTCCTCCAATAAATAATCTAGTGGTACACTGGAAAACGAAAATGACTGACCGCCTCAGAAAGTAAAAGAAAGTCTGAAAATGGAAACTGGAGAGTTTTCCCTTCTAGTATCCACTGAGTAAGAAAATGTACTTATTTATTTGAAATACCGGCAAATGGGCTCCCATGTAATGAAATATTTATTGAAATTGCTTCTTTGGCCCTCTACAGTTGCTGATGGGGTTTAACGAGAGTCAGGTAAGGAAGCCAGAGTGGAGGTATGTCTACTTATTTATTTATGGTTCACACAGCTTCGACCATAAGGCTTACATTGGGAAATCATACAGGAAGGGCCATACATGACTGACAATAATAGATATTTTCCATTTTCGTTGAATCATTTGCCACAGCTCAGGAAAATCAATTTAAAGGATTTCTGTATCTACCTAGTTTAGTATTGAAGCCTTCATTCTGTTGTTAAGATATATCTATCTTAGTTTTAATTAAAGTTTACAATGTTGAGTGACTTATTCAATACTTTTTCAGAATTCTATCATTAATACCTTCATTCTCTTTTTTGTTGTATAGTTTTTGTTTGTTTACCTGCTTGTTTGTTTCACTAGCCTTTCCATACTTTGAGAACCAATTTCATTTCACCAGCGCAAGCTAAGGCCATTTTCCATTCCTTCTCACTACACATCTACTCAAATTAAGACCATGCCTGCTCAAATTGTAACAATGACCCTGCGAAAGCAGTTTCAAAACAATTCTTAAAATAAAACATCTGTATGAGCTATGCTCAGAAAGAATGAGAAGTGTCTAGCATTCTAAAATCTCAGATATACCAAATAAAGACATTCTGGGGAGAAAGGGGGCATCTCTGCTCCTCAGAGAACACCGGGTGAGACTGGGGCTGTGTGAATTTTCATGAAGTTCATCATGATTTATTGAGGGGGCTTGAGAAAGTCACTAACCAGAGATTGCAAGAAATAGTCTCCAGCATTACTTAAAAAGCATTCCAACATGTTTACTTTTGCTATTCCTGGATTTTAGAAAGCTAATAAATTAATAGAAACACAGAACTTTACAGCTTAAAGCAGCCTTAGAGAACATCTTATCAAAGCTCCTTAATTTATGAATAAGGAAAGTGGGATGCAGCAGCATTAAGTGAATTGAACAAAAGCGCATAGATAGTCAGCGGCAGAGAAGGAACTAGAATCCAGGTCTCTCGACTCCTACCTCAGTGTTTTTCAATAACATCAAATAATTACACCATAATCATCTCACACACGCAAGCACATGCATGCTGGGAAAACCAACTATATACATGAGTCTAATAAAGGTTTGCAAAGATCACATATGATTTGAGCAGACTGCTAACTCATGACCTCCATATGTGTTTCAAAAAGTGTAGTGGATGCCATGGATCTGCCCTCCAAGACAAGGCCCTCATTCCCCCAGCCTCTGGGAGCTTTGGTAGTCAACACTCTCAACAGTCTCTCTTCTGGACTTGCCTTGGCTGAAGAGGGCCCAAGGTTAGAGCCCTGCATTGAGTAACAAGTCAATACCAAGGTGTAAAAAGCTCAGCTCCCTTACCCTAATTTGGGAGACTTCCTGGCTCCAGAGCTCCTCCTCGGCTCTGTTAAGGCTTTTGTTGTCACTGCTCTGCAGTTCCACTTCTCCTTTCCCCAGTCCTGCTTCCTTCATGCCCCGCCCCCCCAACACACACACAAGTTTTGATCCTGAGCGCTCTTCTCCCCAAAGTTCAGCCTGCATGCAAATCTTCACCTCAGAGTCGGCTTCCCAGAGAATCTAACCAGAGACATACAGTGTTATGGTTAAGCGAGTAGGCTCTAGATTCAGACTGCCTGGATTTGAATCCTGGCCTTGCCACTTTCAAGTTGTGTTCTCTTGGGCAACTTACTCTTTAACTCTCTTTTTGACCAGCTTTTAAAAAATAAGAGTAATAATAGAACCTACCACACAGGGTGGGTATGTTTTATATGAGATAATCCTTGTAGAAGTTGTAGTGTAGTCCTTGGCACAGACTAATTGGCAGTATTGGTCAGGATGCTAAAGGAAACAGATGGCACATTCAAAATAAAGGACTATTTACAGGGGTGTGGGCAGAGCTAAAAGAACCAATAAGAAGTGGCAAGGCATGCAGGGACTAGCAACAGTGGGAAGCCAGTACCAGCTCTAGGCCTGACAGGGCGAGTAGTCAAAACAATGTTACAGATGTACAATGTGATGTATACGACCTGGAGAGAGCTGGAGCTGGGAAAGAGGCAACCCCTGGCAGATGCAAAGCAGGAGAGGAAGTCATCCCTGTCAGACCATGGCAAGGGAGTTAGAGAATGAGGATAAATCCACTGAGTTCTCTCCCTCCCACCCTCTGGTTTCCTGCTGGTCCACCACTGGTCAAACACAACCAGAAGACAGAAGGCAAGAGATGCCAGGGGAATCAATATGTAGAGACGAGCACTCCTCCCCTTCCCCTGCAACATACGCACACACTCCCAAGACCAGGGCAGGGTAAATAGGGCAGAAATGGATCTAGAGCACAAACTGGTAAGAACCAACACATTAGTCTCAATTATTAGTTATTATCCCAATTTCTGCAATTCTTGACATACCCAGTATTTGGAGTCTTGTTGTTTATAAAAACTCAAACTAATCTGAAATTTGATTATAAGATAGAATTGGATTTTTTTTTTTTAAATCTACTCATCCAACCAGTCCAACTAGACCATTAGCACAATATCTGGCACATAGCAGATGCTCAATATATGTTAATTGATCAAATGACCAATTGATTTAACATAACATTTTCTTTAAGAGAAAAAGTAAAGAAAATCCTTTGGGAGATATTATTTCACTTTAACATTCTCAATATACTTTCAAATTACTGAAGAATTTTAGAATTATCAGAAATTGTATTCACTGAGTTCCTCAAAAGTAGTTTATCAAATAAATATAAGTGTGGATTGTTATTATTTCTCACCAAGAGAATGAAAGTTTGCAAGCATAAAATTGTTTATAAAACATGATAGATGACAAATAGTACCCCCCAAATGATTTTATTAAAGGTAATAAAATAAATTCCACTGGAAGGAACTTTTCAACCTTTTTTCACCTAGGTTGAGATCTTCAAAGGATATTTCCAGGAATGGAGAAGAGAATTGCCCTTTCTCCAATATGAGAAGAAGAATAAGACACGGGGGCTAGACAGCCCTGGGGTTCAAACTCTGACTCCACAGGTGCTAGCTGTGTAACTTTGGATATGCCGCTTTCCTGTCCTAAAACATAGATGCTGTGTGCCCATGCACCACTGCCAGGGACCCACCTGTCTGCCATCAAGAAAGCTTGGACGTTGCCATTCAAGAGTGACTTGTCACACTTCCACAAGGACAATAAAAAGTCAGAGATTCCAGAAGAGTCCAATTTCCTGATTTCAGACTCAACTCTTCCAAAGTGTGGAGCCCGGGTCTTCTCTAAGGCATTCAACCAGTTCTCGATCTGGGATCCATGCAATCTTTGAATCTCTCTGAAAAAAAGTTGTACGTTCAGGGGAGAGGGTGCACTGATTCCATGCGATCCTCAAAGAAGTACATGACCCAAAGAAAGATCAGGATCCCCAGCCCTAAGAATCAGACCTAAGCACTGCCCCCACCCTCATCCCGACTGCTCGTCCATCCTCACCTGGCCATGGAGGGAGCTAGCGCCCCGCGATTAATCTACACTCGGTATTCCATTCCCAAGGGCAAAGAATGGAGTTTTTATCTGTGAATATTGTTGCTTTACCTCCTGAAGCTTGAATATCAATTCCCATAATTCAGTTTTCAGCATATGTAGTCAGTTCTCACAGTTCAATGTCCCTTTTTATTATTATTTTAGATTTTGCTGAGGCAAATATTTTGACTGCCTGAAGGTTCGCCTGCAAGCTTTATGCAGTGAAAGTTTTAAAACATAGGTTAATATTTATGAAAATCTCAAGTCTATGAATTAAATGCGATAGTTTCACATTTTGAAAACCAATATTGTTTCATTGATAAAGTAGTTCTAAGATTTGTAAAATAATCTAGCATGTTTTTTATTTCAAGCATAGTTAACTGGATGTTTCCATGATCTTGAAAAGCATATTTCATTAGAACTTAAAATTCTTGGTTTGGGATGTCATAGATAGAGAAAGGTGGAATTCTCTTTAATTTGATTAGCGTAATGATAATAACGTTATTTAACGATTTAACTAACACTTACATAGCACTTTTTATGTGCCAGGCACTCTTCCAAGGATTTATAGTTCTTAAGCTTATTTAATCCTCATAACAATCCTATGACATAGGCAATTTTATTATCTACATTTTATAGATGAGGAAACTAAAGCACAGAGATTAAGTACTAAAGCAACCTGCTGAAAGTTACGAGCCAGGATTCAGACAGAAACAGCAATTGCAGCCACAACAAAATTTAGAACAGCTAATAGTTATCGAGTACGTTCTATGTGCCAGCCACCAGGCTAGGTGTTTTTCTTGCATTATTTCATTTAATCCTCACAATGCAATATTATGTAGGTACAAATTTTAGCCGACTTTACAAATGAACAAACAAACCCAGAGACGTTAAGTAATTTGCCCAAGACCACACAGCTAGTAAGTGGCAGAGGCAAGACTCAGTCCAGGTCTGCTGACGCCACAGCCTGGGCTCTTAATTACAGGGTTATAGAGAGCTCAGTACAGAGAGATTGTCAGGCTCAGTCAGGCAAAACAGTACGAAAGTTTGATAAGAGAATAAACATCCCATCAATCTGCCAGCTTCCATTCGCTTTTCATACTACATGACAGAAAGGGCCGGTGATACTGGATTCTTTGGCTTACACCCTGGCTCCAGGCTCCCCTTTCCTCCCATATGTTCTCCCAAGCCCACCGTCCTCTTCTAGCTGCCATCCCGGAAGCAGTTTCATGCCTCTCTCGGAGGGACTTCAGAAAGAGTGTTTGGAGGAATCCAATGCGCTGTGCTCAGATATCCTGTCCGTGGGCTGTGGGAATCAGAGGGGACAAGAAGTCACAGGCACAACCTCCCCGGCTCGTTCACAGCAGCTTGAGTCCTCCACCCCCACCTACAGAATCCCCGCAGGTCTTCCTCCTGGAGACTGCTGTTAATCCAGTCTCCTGGCCGCGGGGGATGAGAATCTGGGCCAAGGTATGTGACAACAGAATAGCAGAAGTCAGCAATGCAAATAACAAAAATTCATTTCAAAGCCTTCACGCCTTACAAAGCTGCTTCACATATGTATTCTGTCATTTGGGCACTTCCTATGGCAACTATTAGAAACTGAAACCGGCTCAAAGTAGTATTGGGTACTTCTGAGTTTTTGTATTTACCTTTGGCTTCACTATCATTATGTATTACGTCTCCTATAATGGCTTTAAATTTATATTTGAACTTTTTCTGTTTCCTTAACAAGAGACTGATACTTTCTCAAAACATATTCAATTCTACCAGGATATTTTGAAGGACAAAATTATTATCATCTTGTCACAAATATTGATAGCTTTGCCCTCAGTTTCCATGGAACCACAGGCTTGGCGTAAATATGGTTACAGGACTAAGAACCTGGGGTCATGAGCTTCTCCAACTTGCAGTTTACTGATACATATGTATATAGACTGAATGTTTGTGTCCTCCCCAAATCCACATGTTGAAGCCCTAACCTCCAATGTGATGGTATTTGGAGATGGGGCCTTTGGGAGGTGACTAAATTTAGATGAGGTCATGAGGATGGGACCCTCATGATGGATTAGTGCCCTTGTTAGAAGAGACATCAGAGAGCTTGCTCAGTCTCTCTTCACTTCCAGACAAGGAAGAGGTCATGTAAGTACACAGCAAGATGGCAGGCTTCTCCAAGTCAGGAAGAGAGCTCACTCACCTGAACTCAATCACACTGCACACTGATCATGGACTTCTAGCCTCCAAAACCGTGAGAAAATAAATCTCTGAGGTTTAAGCCACCCATCTATGGAATTTTGTTACAGCAGCCCCAGCTGACTAAGACAGATTTATATAGATAGATATAAACACACAATATAATATATATTATATGTAGACACAAAACATAGACAGATATATTTATAGATAGGTATTGATACAATCAGAAAGTAAAGAAGATACTTGCTATTGCATAAATAGTCAAATAGGTAGATAGATAGATAGATAGATAGATAGATAGATAGATAGATAGATAGATGCAGACACCCAGAAGCGACTATCTAATACCTGAAGGCATTTTAACAATACAAATTTAAAAAAAAAATAAATTTCCCAAAGAATAGGTTGTGAGTGAGGCTTTAGAATAAGGTGGAGAGTCTAACTGAATCAACCTTAGAAATAAACTGGATGGAGATGGTGGGAAAGGAAACTGTCCAAGGAGCCATTGATAGTGGCCACAGGAGGATGGCACAGGTGATGGAGGGGAGGAGGATGCCCTCTGCTTAAGGCCTCCACTCTTAAGCAGTGTAAGGAAATGTGTAAGTAACAGGGGGCAGGCTGTTTGTGGAGGGGACTTCTGTGTGCATATGGTTGAGGAGGAAGGGGATCCAAGTTTGCTTTTGAAAACTTGGCCTTTTGTGCCCTTATTGTGGCTGCTCTGCCACTGGAGTGCGTGGTTGGTACGAGAGAGCAGAAGCAAAAGCCCTGGGCTCTAGCAAACTTGGTCTGTCTGATGAGCCCGCGGTGAGTTAAATGGCTCAGTTGAGAGGTATTGTTACTTTCTAAAACAATTATCAATGTTAGAAAAGATAGAGAACAAACCTTCATGAGCCGTTCCAAGAAAAATATTTCTACAGAGCCGTAGAAAATAATGAAAGGGAAATTTGTCAAGAACAAAAGAAGCATTTCATTCCATTATTTTGGTGTTACAGTGCTTAAATAGTGAGATTTTTAAAGAAATGATATTAAATCTTCCAAAGCCTTTTACAAAATTAGTCAGAGATATTCACTTCAAACTTTCTATACTAGCAGGTGTGAGCAAGAAAAGTGATGGTCCCAGCAAGGAAAGGTTAGAAAGAAAACCTGTGATGCATGTGCTAACTCATCCAACTTTAACAGGGGCAAATATAATTCCAATCTTTAAATTTATGAGGGCTTTCCTACACTTTATCTTTGAGAGCTATTTTTTCATATTTTATCTTAAAGTTTAATAACAAAAATATCAATTCTGTTTTTATCCTAAAATTCAAATTTTCAAGACAAATGTAGCCTACTGAATCCATCAATGCTCAAGAAACTCACAGAATTGCTGATCTTTAGGGTCGCTACGTAAGACTGATTGGTTTGGCTGAGAAGTCAGCTAGACCGCAGAAGAAGACTTCAGATTTTCTGCAGAATGAGTCATTGCCGTTGAGCGATTCAAACACAGGGTGAAATTAAAAACTCAGATCCACATCACCCTAATTTTTTTGCTGTTATATTTGATAAGTTCTCAGCATTCAGCATATTAGATGTTTCTGACTTGAGAAAAATAGAAGTGGATTTCTACCTACACAGGTTCAAAGGATGATTTTCTAAAACCCCTTTTTTGTTGGTATTTTCTACTGAGTTGAAATAATTCATGCAAAAGACGTGGCATTTCTGAACTTTAAAAGTTGGGAGTTGGCTTGTATCATGATTTTGGAGCTATTGAATCCAGGAAAGACCTGGGGCCCTTCTCCTGAATGGAGTTTTTATTAAGTTGGGTGGAGAATGATGAATCAGTGCCACACTGGAAGAAGTTTTCACTAACACACATCTAGTGCCTACTATGTAGCAGACATTTTTCTAAATGTTTGGCCTTACAGGTCCATAATCCCTTTCTCATAATTTGAAAATCCAAGAACCTTTGAAAATCAGATTTTCGGTAACTCAATTGGCAGCAAAACTTGACCAAACTCACTTGGCAGCAAAATCTGATCTGATTTTTAGCTGCAGAAGGTGTTAATGTTTGATTAGTAATCGGTGCCCCAGATTCCACGGGGGGTATTATATAATAAGTGCTATATTACATAACATATAAATACAAATCACATGTACTGTATTACCTTTCCAAACTCTAAAACATTCTAAATTCCAAAACACATCTGGCCCAAATTATTTCAAATAGGAGAGTGTTTCTTTTAAGTCTTACACGATCCTCTAAAGTAAATGCTTTTAATATTCTAAACTTACAGATGGGAAAACTGAGACAAAGAGAGGGTAAACACATTGCCTGGAATGACACATCTAGTAAGTGGTGGATCTGAGATTTGAACCCAGGCAGTCTGGCTCCAGAGTCCATGCTCTTAGTAGCTACTCCTCTGTACCACCTGAGTGACCAGCCAATGGGGCATCTTTTCAATAAATATTCTTTCGTCTTTATTATATATAGATTTGAGAGAGAGAATATATATTATCCTTAGATATAATTGGCAGCCTCCTATGTCTTTATCAGCCAGGGTCCAGCTAGGAAAATAGTGTCCATCACAGGTAATTCACTCAAAGGAATTTAATATGGGGAACCAGTTACAAAAGCAAAGGGAGAATTGAAAGGCCTAAGGGGACTATGAAGCAACCCAGAAATTAGCAAGGCTTAGAAAGCTACCACTACCTCTAGGGCTGAAATAAGAAAGGGAAGAGGTGGCATTACCAAAGGCCAGGAGCCAAGGTCAGCAAGAGTTGTCGACCCTGGGGACTGAGGTGCTGCCTTACAGAAGCAGCAGTCAAGGCCCTGGAGATTGATGCTGGAAGCAAAAATGATGGGGAGAAATATCCTGGCTTTTCCCTTTCTCCTGCCCTCCAATCTCCCTTAAGTATCTCCATTGTCCAAACCTAGCTAGAAGCCAATTAGCAACGGAGCCTGGAAAACATTGTTTTGAGAAGTCAATCCTCTATGCTGCAGAGTGGAGCAGAGCAAAAGAGCATAAATTTGGATCTGAGGGCACATGATCAAATGACTATTACCCATGAGGTTGAGAGTAAAAATGTTGGATAACAGATGAAGGATCAGTCCGAAAAGGTTTAACAGCTGATTGCAATGGTAAACCTTAACAAAATGATTTTTCCACATTTAGTTATTAAACAATCATTTATTAAGGATCTTCTATGTGTCAAATATGATCAGTGAGGAACATAAGCTTCTACAGAGCAGGAAGCATGTTTTGTTTTATTTATTAATGTTTTTCTTTTTAACAAAAATAAAATTCAGGCAACATAAATAAAAGGTCTTGAGCATAAAGAGTCAATTGTACACGAGATGGGAAGAGGGCTATCTTAGCAGCATGTGCAAAAAAGGACTTACAGGTTTTAGTTAACAGCAGGTTCTACGAGTCAACAAGATGCAGGGACTCTCAGAAAAAATTGAATTGAATCTTGGGTGGCATTAGTTGAAGCAAACTATTAAAACATGGTAGGTGGTACTCCCATCAAAAACATCACTGGTCAGATCAGCTTGGAGTGATTTTTGAACTTCTAGCCATCACTTTAAGAGGGATGTAAATCAACTAAACTAGGTACAGAAGAGAGACAAAGCAGTAAAGACGCTCGGAACCACATCCTGTAAGCAACAATTGAAAACCTGAGAGTCTTTAACCCAGAGAGAAAAAGGCTGGGAAGGTACATAAAACAAACTTTAAGTAATTTAAGAAATGTATTCAGGTGTGTCAGCTACTGCCCACCCACTCTATTTGACAGATACTGCCTCCGCCACAGTCCTGCAGCCCAGGTACCCCTGCAGTGCACAACACCGTTCCAATCAGGGGTGACTGGACTGTAGTTGACATATGACTGTGACTCAAAGGCAGCCAGTCCATAAGCCAGCCGCCTATGACAGCACCTGGAGTAAAAAGGAAGCTGGACCTGACCTTCTCTAAATGGGAATTTGTATTGGAAAACACAGCAAGACCAAACCAGTTAGTAATAGAAGCAGAAGCTAAAAGGAAGCCAATAGATAGAGTTGGCCCAGAGCAAACCAAGACCATGTGTAACCTGAAATGACGAGAGAGCAAAACAATTTGTAAGCAGACAAGTTCAGCAGCAGAGAGAAGAAAACAGCAAACTTTAGAGGGCAGCCAAGGTGCTGAGAGGGAGACAGGGAGCAAGAAAGAGAGAGGGAGTGAGAGAGAGAGAGAACGAGACCCTGGAGAGCTGGTTCTGTTCCCGCTATCTTCTCTCTTTCCCCTTTTTTCCATTCTACGTGAATTCTCATGAACTCCCTTTTTCTTAAGGTAACACTGTCAGTTTCTGCCCTTGCAAATAAAATAACTAAAATCTAAAACAAGCTATTCTGAGAAAAATGAAGTAGATAAGTTTTCTGCAGTCTTGAGGGGTAGAGTAAACACCAATTGGTGGAAACTCCAGAGAGACTGGTTTCTTTCCAACAGTCCATAAAGGTGAAAGGGCTGCCTCAAGAAACAGAGCTTTGTCTTCGTCAGAGAAGTCCAAGCACAAGCCGCCAGTCCCATGGCCGAGACCCAAGCCCAGTGTGCAGTGCTTGACTGAACAACCTTCAAGGCCATTCCAGATCTGAGACTACGTCCTCTGATTCTAGGTGGGAAAGTCTCTATCTTGAGGTAATCGAGATGGCTTTCACAATCTAAGAAAAGCGTAACTTTCTAAAATAGGATTTTGCCTTTTGTTTTTCAGTTAGAATATTTTTCCACCCAGTCCTCTGCCATCCTGAACTTCTTTTCTTTCCAGTAGGAAATGACAAGCCCAATTACAATTTTAAGTTCAGTAAATAATGTCTTAAGTGTTTTTGGTTTTGAGAAAAGAAACAGGTCATTTTGGCACTGATTTTTTTTCCATTAATTTTTAAATTCACATGTATTTTTCAGTAAATTTAGTTCATGTGATTTTGATTTATTTACACTTAGCTCCCTAAAATGTGTGGTTAGCAATTTGATGACTATGCACCTTCTAATTAGTCTGTCTCAGAACCAGAAAGTCATGTGTTGCCAGCACGACCAAAGGCAAATCCAGCTGACACAAATTTGGATACAAATCGAAAAAGCCATAAAATTCAAGACCACTCTAAACTTGGCGATAAAAGTTGCCTTGTTCCCAAAAGTTACAGACAAAACAAGTTTCGAGAATAAAATACTTAACAAATTTTTCATGCAAACATGTGGTACACAGATATACTGCAGTGGGACGGCTGCCTCTCTCGTTGCTCTGCTACCATGATTACCTTGGAATCAACGTGTGATTAGAGGGGGGCGCTGCTTCGCATGAGGTGTGTCTGCACCCCCAGAGAATCTGGGACAAAGTCAAGAAAGCCAGTCAACCGGTTGTTTAGCAGAGTGTGTACCAACCCACTTGCAGTAGATAGAACGTTGCTGAGAATTATCTAATTCAGAATTAGATAATGTTGAGTGTGGAAGGAACCTTAGAAATTATCTTGGCCAATCCTTCACTTTCCTAATGTGTTTTAAATGGTTGTTTTGACATTCTATGTACATAACCTTTAAAATTCAAATGACATCGGTCCAGGCCTGAGTTTAATTATAAAACTCAAAGCACATATGGAGCAGAGAGAACATTTTCTAGGGAAACCTAGAGAATTGTTTTATGGGTTTTTTTTCCCCCTTATTCTTCAGACCCACAACGTGAAAATAGGTTTCCTCCTTAAAATGTGTTAGAAAGAGTGGTAACACTACCGGGGTATATAAAATGTATATTTTATATACAATTTATGTTGATAAAAATTCTAAACCTGCTTCAACATATCTATCTGTGCCAATTTTCTGCAAGCCAACATTTCATAAATCATATTCAAAACAAATACCAAAAATACATAACTTACATAATTAAACACTTATGTATTAAATTTACACACAGGCATAATCTTTCCAATTTAAAGATATTTATTCATGCCAGGGTCTACATATTCAGCAATGGTTGGGGAAAAAAAATAAAACTTTAACCAGAAGTCCTTCTTAATGAGTTCACTGGTTAAAGGTTTGATGCCACTGCCTTCGTGTCACCTTGGGCATCCTGCAACTTAGAGACACAGGCCTAAGGTAGTTCCCCTTGTTGATCTTTCTCTCTCCCAAAAGTCTCTGCTCACCCCACTCCATTTATAAGCTTAAGTCTTTGCTCACTGACTTACTTCTAACTACTGAGATTGAAGATGGCCCTTCAGGCTTGGACAGCCAGTATCCTGACCACAACCCCCAACAAAAATCTTTCATTACCTATGTCACTCATTGTGCTTCTGAGAAATCTGGTTGATCTTCACCATATAACACAGAGGAAGAGCCAATGGTTCTTGAGAGCTCTTCTTTATTGTCTGTGATTTAAAAATGCATTTCCTATTTAAAATCGCCTTCCTTAGGAAATTCCTCATTCTCCCAAAACCACTGGTCTTTCTCTCCATCTACCCAAATTGTACCCCATATTTCAGGACTCTGCTCAAGTCTCACCTACTCCAAGAAGCCTTCCCTGATCCTCCAGCCCTGTGTTCTGTCCCTGCTTTGAACCTCCAACATGCAAACCCTGTACCACCCAGTTGCAGGGCCATCTTGGGTATAATCTTAGATTCACTCGAATTGTCTCATATATTAGTCTTATCTTCCCAACTAGATTAGAGACTCCTATGAGGAAAGAATTATGCTTTCTACTATTTCATATTCCTACAGTGATCAATAGATTGTACAACCCAAAGTCTGGGTCAAAAACATATCAGCTAATAGATTGATAAATATTACAGTTCATGTCCACTTCACAAATGATAATAAAGCAGTATTTGTGCAACTAGCTGGAGCAGATTCATTTCCTCTAAAATTACCATTTATAAAAAGTCATAAACTTTGCAATAAAAATCATTGCTTCTAATAATACACTAGTTTAGCTAATAAGCATATAAGGTGCCGATCCCTGCCTTCTAGGTGCTCACATTCTCATGAAAAGCTTGTCAATAAATTAATACGCAAAGCGAAAAATGCTCCCAAATAGGCAAGGACTACCATGAAAGGCCAGAAAGAAAGGAGCAATTCCCAGAGGTTTATAATCAAACTCTACAATCTAATGATTAATGTCCCACACAACTTGCTGGATACAAATTCTGAACTAAATTTTTTTCCATTTGTCCTTACTGTATAAAACTAGAGTGCTTTCAAATAATAAGGTTATCATTTGTATTGACATTCATAGTAAAATGGGCAGTGGAGATAAGAAATGCTTAGGAAATTAAAAATCGTAACGTAAATTGTATTTGAAAAATTTAAATTTGGAAAAATATATAATGTAAAATAACACTAATGAAAGTGCATTTAGCTTTTTATTAAAAATGAAAGCCACACTTACCTGCAGCATCTGTCTACTTCAATCATGTTATTTACTGTGGTTTTGCTTTTTCATGCCTGTGCAATTCCTTGTACATATGCCTGGGGACTGGCATAGGTTCAGTTGGCTTTTATTCAGGCCTATCTTTTGGTAAAAATTAGTGTAAGATGGAAAGACTGTCTTTACTTATTTTGCAATCTTAATGTTACATGATAATGTCAAGATCTTGCTGCATATAGTGTACAAATCAAATGTGTGTCTCAAAATACTTTGAGTTTATTGTGAATGCTCTTTTTCATACCTCCCTTTCATATTTTGGGGTTTTATTATCCTTGTTATTTTTGTATAAAAATACAATAATTATATTTCATTTCTTCCAGAAGCAAGTGGAATAGAGCTTTGACATGACTTGCTTTGAAACAAGTCCAGCTGATAAGTGGTGGCTGGTAGCATGGGTAAATGGTAAGACTTACAGATCTGGAAAAAAATTTAGAATAATAACTTTGATAAAGAGTGGCCCAAAGGAGAAGTAGAAACAAATATGAGATCTAGAAGGGAAAAAAAGAAAATGGGTATCATTTCTTCTTCAGTTTTCTAACTTATGGTTGATAGTTGAAGCAAAAGTTATAATGCTACCTGATATGATTCTAAATGTATATAGAGGAAATATTTAATACAATTATATTACAAGGGAAAACAGTAGTGGCTACTGAATATCAGATTAAAGTAGACTTTAGAGGAAAGAAAATTACCAGAGATGAGGGACATTATATAATGATAAAAGGGTAAATCTAACAAAAAGATATAGCAATTCTAAATGTGCATTCACCAAACAACAGAGCTACAAAAAATGTGAAGCAAAAACTGATGGAGCTAAAAGGAAAAATAGACAAATCCACAAACATAATTGAATACTTCAACACCTTTCTTGAACAATTTTGATAGAACTAAGAAAATCAACAGGGATATAGGGGAACTCAACAATACCATTGACCAACAGGATCTAATTGACATTTGTTGAACACTCTGCCCAATAACAGTTAAGCACACATTATTTTCAAATACCTGTGGATTATATATCAAGATAGATCATATCCTGACCTATAAAACAGGCTTCAACAAGTTGAAAAGAAGATAAATCATTTAAAGTGCATTCTCTCACCATAATTCTCTCACTCAAACTAGAAATCAGTAACAGAAAGATAACAAGAAAATCTCCAAACACTTTGAAACTAAACAACACAGTTTCAAATAATCCATGTGTCAAAGAAGTTTCAAGAGAAATTAAAAAATACATTGACTGAATGACAATGAAAATACAACATATCCTTACCTATGGGACACAGCTAAGGCAATGCTGAGAGGGAAATTTATAGCACTAAATTCATGTATCATAAAGAGCAAATGTCTCAAACAATAATAGAAGCTACCACCTCAAGAACTTAGAAAAAGAAGAGAAAAATAAACCCAAATCAAGCAGAAGGAAGGAAACAGTAAGGATAAGAGCAGATAGATGAAATTGAAAAGCAGAAAAACAATGAAGAAAACCAATGAACAAAAGGGCTGTTTCTTAGGAAACATGAATAAAATTGACAACCCTCTAGCAAGATTGACAAAAAAAGACGACACAAATTACCAATATCACTAATGAAACAGGGGATATCACTAAAAACTCTGAAGACATCAAAAGAATAACAAGGGAACACTATAAACAACTCCACACACGTAAATTTGACAATTTAGATGAAACAGCCCAATTCCTCAAAAAACACACACTACCAAAGTTCATCCCGTGAATCAGACAGTTTGAATTGTCTTGTAACTATTAAGGAAATTGAATTTGTAATTTAAAAACTATCTCCATCCTAGCTGGTTTCTCAGGCTCAGATGGTTTCACTGGAGAATTCTACCAAACTTTTAAGAAGAATCAATACTAATTCTATGCAATCTCTTCAAGAAAATAAAAGAAGAGGAACACTTCCTGATTCATTGCATGAAGCTAGTATAACCCTGATACCAAAACCAATAAAGACAATACAAAGAATCTGAAAATCTACTGGCCAGTATCCCTCATGACTATAGATGTAAAAATCCCTCACAAAATATTAGCAAATAGAATTCAGCAATATATAAAAAGAATTATATACCGTGACCAAGTGAAGTTTATTCTAGAGATGCAAGGCTGATCTAATATTTGAAAATCAATCAATGTAATCCACCATATTAACAAACTAAAGAAAAATTCATGTGATCATATCAATCGAGGCAGAAAAATCATTTGACAAAATTTGGCACTCATTTGGGATAAAAACTGTCCAAAAAACAGGAATAGAGGTGAATTTCCTCAACTCGATAAAAAGCATCTACAAAAAAACTACAGCTAACACACTTTATGGTGAAAAAAATAAACAGTTTCTCCCTAAGATTGGGAACAAGGTAAGGATGTCCACTCTCACCATTCTTCTCCAACATAGTGCTGGAAATTCTACCCAGTATAGTAACGCAAGAAAAGGAGCTGCTTCTACCTATAGTCAGTACTCTCCTCAGCGCCAGAAACTCAAAGACATGGCCCTGCCATCATAGTTCAGGTGAGGAGGAGAGTGCTGACTGGGTGGTACGCACTATAATGTTAGAGGAGCTAAGAAACAGGAGCAAGCACTGAGAGAGCACGACAGAGGTGGTGGACACTTAGTGTGTTGTTTTTGTAGTGGATCCTGCAGTGCTCTGCCCAGATCTCCTCCTCAGGACTGACGCACTCATTTCAAGCTGTTGGGAATATCAATATCAAGGGGCTACACCCCTTCCTGGGGGTTGCCTTCAGCTGCAGGGAACTTTCCTGCCCACAGCCAGTGACTGGCTTATTCAGGGAAATGAAGGATCAAGCTCCTTTGCCTCAATTTGAGTCAACTCTGAAGGTCCATGCAGCCTCAGAGCTCCTACAGTGACCAGCTGAGGCCTCACTTGTAACTGCACTGCTATTCGGCTTCTCACTCTACCCACTACTACCTTGCTTTCTTCTTTAGAGGTGTATCTCTCAAGACCACTCTCCAATAAAACTCAGGCACGCAATTCTCCATTTCACAGTCTGGTTCCAGGGAACCCAATCTCTGTTCACACTGTGGAAATAAAAATATAGTTACTTACCTAGTTCTTAGCTGAAATAAAGTTCTGGTTCAGAACACGACCAAACGGATGCCCTATCTCATCTTAACTTCTCCAAAATTCCTGGAGTAGGCAACAATTTTTATCTTCATCTCTACAAAACATGCTGAAGAGTAGAGAGGTAAAATGTCCAAGATCACATACTGAAAGAATAGTGATTCCAGGACTCAAACTCTGACCTTCTCAGTTTCACCCAGTGTTCATCATCCTACACCAAACAGTTTGGGAAGCGGCCTGGTTTTAACAAAATGATGTAGACATCAAAATAGGCAAGGTTGTGTTTTCCTTTTCTATCAGTTATTAACCAGGTGACTTTGAGCAAATTAACCTCTCAGGACTTCAGTTTTTTAGGCAGCTCTGTGTCTACAAAATGGACATAAGAATACCTTCTCATAGCATCATTATAAGGATTAATTGAAACATGGAAGGCACTATTTCCTGTGCTCATGGAAGAGTGATGGCATATAAGATCAAAGAGATTAATGGTATTCAGATTGCGGGGAACTGGGAATGTTTTCCTGATCATCTCACTGAAAGGGAACTCTCCTTTTGATCATCTCTATTGAAAGTGATCTCTTTTTTCTCTGAAATTCCATAGTCTGTTCTTTACATAGTTTACATAGTCTGTTGTTTATTTCTCTGGAATTCCATAGTCCATATGTTTCTTAGAAACATACATATTTTTTATAGTTATAGACCTTATTTGACAGTTATTGGCTTTAATTTGTCAATCAGTGTATAATGCCCTTGACAGCCAGAATAGTCCCAGACATCTTTATATTCCCCTCAGACCCTAGATCACTAAGTGCCACAGAGTAAATGCTACATTGATGTATATGGATTTGGTTACTATATCTTGAATAAGCAGATGCTTTGTTGGGCTATGCCTGCCCCAGTAAGTTGTCCCATGAAGGAGAGAAGATAATACATTCACCTTGGGAAGAGGCTACTCTGGAACACATAGAAGAAGAGAAAGCAAAGCGATCGGTAAATTGAAACACCAACCTGCCCAATAAAAGAATGTAGACCTTTGGATTTCAGAGTCTACTTGTACCGACAATCAACCAAATCACTCATCCTCATGGATAAGAGACAGGAATTGAGGGGGAAACAGGAAGTGTTGCTCTAATACTGTTCATTCCTAGGAAACATGGAAACAAGAGGACCAGGAAGAGAGTTACCCACCAGAACACACTTCCAAACATCAATTTCAGTCAAGTCAGAAGTAAAGGCTTTTGCTGAGATGGAGGATGGGGTGGAAATGCTGCTGTAGGAAATGTGATAGGGAGTCAGCAAAAGAATTGTGAGCAGCCATAAAATTAGAAAGCATGACTCTGTACAGACCCAGTCAGAATAGTTTTGTGATTTTTCTACAGCAACATTCAACAGCCCAGCTGTGTGATGAGCAAAATAATTTGGTAAAGATGACCCTGGGTAGAGAAATTCTCTTTTCTTGATTGATTCCTTATGCATGCTTGCAGACTTGAATACATATGGCAAAGCGTCAACTAATTAGAAATATTAGGATATTGTATCCTAGGTCTTGTCCTCCATCAGAGAGAGAGTGTAGCAAAGCTATTAAGAGAAAAAGCTTTACAGATGAATGGCCCTGGGTTTGAATCCAGTCCTTACTCCAATTAGAAATATGTCTTTGGAAGCGTCATTTAACCATACTGTATATATACAATAGTACATGCCCCTTAATTGTGAGAATTAAATAAGATAATGCATAAAGCATTTAACACAGTGCTCATAAGTGCTGAATAAATGTTAGATGATATTAAATAGGGAGGAAGAGAACTGGAAACTCACAAAGATAAGCACTACTTATTTTAGAGGTTATGAGAATTAGATCAAAGTGTATAAAACCAGCACCTATCACAATTTATAATTAAACACAATTTACTTGTTTGTTTGCTCCCCTGCTGGACCACAGATTCCATGAAGGCAGAGATCTTCTCTGTTTTGGCCAATCATTGCCCAAATACAGTACCCAGCACATAGTAAGTATTAATTAACTAATCAGCTAATTAATTACAATGAGCATGGTATTAAGTTAGGACAGTGATCCCAGAAATACTTTATTAGGAACTTCATCTTGTATGTCCAGATCACTGGACAAGTCGCCACACTGATCAAAGAATAAATAACATAAACAATGGGTTAATTAAAGCTTCTTCTTAATTCTTACAGTTAGATGCCTTTCCTTTCCCAAATAGAAGACAAACTGCCATCTTGCTGGTACTGGTAACATTTCAGTGGCTTCTCCCTCATGGGCCTAAAGAAATTTCATCTTGCACTGGCCAGATTAAGAGAATGATAGTTTTCAGAATGTGTGTGTGAATGCTGTTGTGTGGGCACGTGTGTCTTTTCTCACCAGCCTAACACTTTTCCATTGTCAACCAGAGCTGTCTCTCTTCCTGTTTCCATTTCCATTACCCTCATCCCTAATTACTATCCATAATCACCACTTTGATTTCCCTCTACAATTTGACCTCTCTATTAGACTCTTGACTCTTTCTATGACTTTCACCAAACATGTGACCAGGGACATGGAAAGTGTCCATCTTTTATGTTTGTCCTGAAATTGTGATTAGAGTATGTAAACAAGTATTTCTTTGGTTAAGTTATCACTTTTAAAGCAAAACTCCCAAAGCATCTTTTAAAGTAAAAATCATGAAAGGATACTGGAAGTCAGGTAGGCAAAACAGCTGAGATGAAAAGTTACTACCTTCTCTGTCAATTGACACGGTTGTGTCAGTGTTCTCAGCTTTTCAGGGCTCATTTTTGCTGTTTGAATACATGAGAAACAACTAGAGACTTCACATCTGCTTTGGGAAACTCTTGTTTACTGGAAAGAGCTTCTTTAATTTAACATTGGTTGACTGTAAGCAATACTTATTTATTTTCTTATTGCTCTTTCCAATAAATAACAGATCTTACCTAAAAGTGGCTGAAGCCGTCCTAAAGGTTTGTGATTCAAACAGTAAATGACAATCTGCCATGATCTCTGGCCTCCCCAGCACACAGGGAGTCCTTCTCCCGGATCTTCAACCAGAGCCTTCTGATCTGCACAGCTTTGAGAATATTCAGCTGGTGGAATTTAGATCACATTTGCTGTATGTGTCCAGCTATTTTTCTTTCCAGTTTGTTTCTTGAATTTGCCCTTAGGATGCTTTTTGATCTACAGTGGCTTCTGTTTGGGAATTAAGTACTAGGACTCTCAAAGATAAGATTAAAGAAATCCTTTTTGAAAAATAAAGAGATAATTAAAAAGCAAAGAAATTTCAAGAGTGTGATTAAAGAAATCCTATTGCCTGAAATAAATATTTTTATTCATTTATCTTATTAATTTTTGCAAGTTTCTGTTGATACAAAGGAAAAGGTAATTTCTAAACTATTGATTTACATTACTCAGTGAAATTTTTTAAATATTTGTAAAAATTTATTCTAGATGATTTAACACACACAGCCACATGAGTAAGGTGACTTGTCCATTGAGTGACAGAAAAAAACATAAACGCCATCACATCACAGGATCACAACCAGAAGAAACAAGGATGTTCTTGGATGAAGCCTCTCTTGCAGAACTGGGCAAATGAGTCCAATCTCATATGGCAATAGACCTTCAAAGAGGAGTTAATTCAAAGATAGGGAGCAAACACATATTCCTTAGAGAAAGAACTGTATACACAGAGGAAATAATCTTTGGGGAGAGGATGCAGATTCCCAAAAAGATCATGAAGAACTGGCCTAGCTTTTTTGTTTCTTGAAGAACAATTATACACTTTAAAATTGAAGCTCTGATTCTGTCATTATTTCACATCTTTGTAGTGTTTGTTCCTTATCATATACTGTAGATCCTGCCGTAAGTGAGTGAAATAGTTTTCTGGGAGACTGCTGGAGTATGATCAATTCAGCTGGAGCAATAATTGACCCAGGAGAATGCCAGTGATCTCAGTGACGTAAAGCAGCTTCCAAAGTACTATGTGTTCAGAGAAGGGTTTTTTTTTTAAGAAACGACATTCTCAAAACAGTTAAAAATAAGTATCCATGCAAAGTCTACTATGTGCAAAGCATCATATCAGATATTGTAAAGACATCCAGGAACATTACGTTTTCAAAGGGAAAGTAAGAAATGAACACCAGTAACTTTAAAACAAGGCAGAATATGAACGTGTCATATTGGAGCTCTAAACAATCCACCATCGGAGGAAACAAGAAAGATGTATTTAGTTCCAGAGTGGTTGGGGGCTGCGTGTGGTCTTCAGCTAGAGAAAGGACTTCCTTATTATTAGTCATTATTTTAAAGAGTTTCTTTTGTTACAATAAAAGGAAAGGTCATCCAGAAGGTATCATGGACTTGAATAAATGATGAAATAAAACCAAAACCTTAGGCAAGCAACTTCTTTTGGCTTAGAGCCTCAAGGCTCCCGGGCTGACTTGGAGCTAATCCAGCTCTGCTTGTCCAGTCAGTGGTGATGGGGCCCGGCTCATTTTGGCCAGTCGGGTTTGGATCAGCTTTTGGTGGACTGCTCTGGATCTCCTGAGGTAACCCCAAATTCCCACGGCCGTTGGTGACAGACTCCCTTGTGAGTCCTCAACTCCCAATACAAGGTCTGTGAGCCCATACGCAGCACCCATCACTGGAGCCACACATGCCTTTTGTTATGGCTGAATCATCCACCTACTTGCATTTTAAATATTTAGCACACTTTAAAAGTTTATTTCATCCAGGATTTTTTTAATCACATAAACTTTACATGAAAAACTACTATTATAAATATTTAAGGAATAACGCAATGTTGAAAAATCAAAATTTTAGGTTTGTCCCACTACCCATCTCTAATTGCACTGTCATACCCTCCTTTCTTCCTACATAGTAGTGATAATAGTTTACAGAAGAGTTGCTTGTGCACAAGTTTTGAAAATAGTGTCTAAATTGAAAAAAAAAATGAATTCGAGAGAATCAATTGCCTAATATGCCAATAAAAAAACCAACAATTAAATTTCAACAAAGGTCCAACAGCCTTCTCCTGGTCTTTTCCTAAATGCTTAGTGTGCAGTTCTGACTGTAATCTAATAATTGCTTTTCTGATCCAGATAGCAATACTTAATGTTTATCACCAGAATGCCAAGTTAGACGGCCTGGCCACCTCCTCCTAATAAGAAAAAAATGAGCCGAGCACTAGCCAGGCTCCCATGAAGCAGGGAGTGGACCCAACGCAGCCTCCTTCCGCCGGCACAGCAGCCATGTGTTTTCTGTCTCCACTGAACTTCCACAAATTTGTAATTTATTTGGAAGAATATGTTGCAGATAAGCAAAAAAAGGCATCTGGAAGCCTTCTTGCCAAATGGTAACTTTCTGGAAGTTTCCTCATTTAGAAGTAATTTCTGGAAAATTTCTTGATTAATACAAATCCGTGAACAAACTTAAAAATGATGGCTTTGTTATTGCTTTGGCACAATATGTTAACAACACTGTGAGTGCTGCCAAAACTCTGAGAGTTCTTTCATGCGGATTATGGTCTTGTTTACAGATCCAGCTGTACTGAGGCCTTGTCCATGGTGGTAACCTAACAATGTTCCCAGTGGGGGTGCCCATTAGGGGAGGGGAGACTAACTGAAGTTTAGTTTGTTTAAATTGAGCAAGAATGCACAGCGGCACTCAGATCTTGGGGAATGTGTTGGAAGCATACCCTTTCTGGGATCTGTTTTCGTTTATTCAAGGGGGATGTTTGCATTGCTCAAAAATTGCAATACACAAACTTGCCATACAAAATGCCTTCCAAATGCTTGCTGTGATCTGTACAGAAGTGAGTAGAAAACACAAATAATAGTAGATTGAACTAAAATGCTAAATGAAAAAAGTAATTGCTGGCCTCTGACATTTTTATTAATTAAAAATCGACTACTTTCTGTGATGTGTATGTGTGCATATATGTATAAAACATATATTTCCAAGTCTCACCATTTAACTTGGATAGGAAAAATAAACAAAACTCACTGAACAATACCAATTTGAAACTGTGGGAAACTGATTTCCATTAATAGGACACTTATGCAAATATTTCCAACGTATTGGTTTGCATAGATTTGTATACCCGAATTTCATTGGGATTTTATTTTACAGATTCTAATGACAAAATAATAATTGCTTTTTATGCCCCCCCCAAAAAATGTGAGAAACAATAGAATTATATGTTTTCTCACTTTTGACAAAAATTTTAACAAGATTTTAATTGCTGCATATTATTACCAAAAAAGAATCAGGGATATTAATGGCCTCTATGGTAACTTTTGACATTTATGAAGTCTATAAATGAAAATAATCCGTTCAAAGGAACTTTCGCTTCTTCCGCTTTCTATCGTTTCTGGTAATAGATAATCAGGAGGAGATGGAGACCTCAGGCACTGTGCTCCCTTGGCCCAATTCTGGTAGATAAAGACTTCCTCAGAGTTCCTCCCTGACACCAATGGAGGGGTGACCCTGCTTCTGTCATGTGAAAAATGTATCAAGGTTTAAGTTGATCTCTCAAATATCATTCAGGTCAAAATAAAATTCTTCTTGGAAAACTCACAATTCACAGATTTTAATCTGAAGTCAATTTATCAAAGTAATTTTCTTCAGAGGATTTATTTTATACTTTAGTCACAGAATGAAAGTTCAATGAATATTTTTTTAAAAAGTCATGATTTTTACTTCCAAAAAATCCATTTTAATGTGTAATTTCAGTGTTTAATATTATCCTTGATATCAGGAGGCCAATATTTTAATTAAATGTATCATATTCTCTTGTTATAATGCTAAAATCTCACTAATATGCACGAGGAAAAATATAAAGTTGCCCATTTTCCATGAACTGCTCAGTCATTTACTTCTGTGCCTTCAGATTTCACATTCCCACATGTGAACGGCATGCTGTGTAGCCCTGTTCTTGAAGATGCAGTGTACTCTCCACACTGCTACTAAGCTTCAGGGTTAGTGATGGAGGACAGAGGGACGATGCAATGATCCTTGGTTTACAGAGACATCCTCATTTTTCCTATCACTGAATTTTACACTCCTACATTTTTTAAGAAAACAGTTTCTGGGCTGGCCTGGTAGTCTAGTGGTTGAGTTCGTGCACTCCACTTTGGCAGCCTGGGGTTCGCAGGTTTGGTCCCCAGTGCATACTTAATACCGCTCATCAAACCATGCTGTGGTGGCATTCCATATAATGGAGGAAGATTGGCACAAGTGTTGGCTCAGGGATAATCTTCCTCAGCAAAAAGAGGAAGATTGGCAATGGATGTTAGCTCAGGGCCAATCTTCCTCACACACACAAAAAAAAGGTCTCATATCAGCATAGTTTTTGAATCAATATTAACTAGTGTAAGGCAATAAAATAAACTATAAGGGCAAAGAACACAGCATCAAGCTACCTAGGTTTTTATACCAACTCTTCTACTTACCAACTATGTGCCTTTGGACAAGTTATATATCCTGTCTGTGCCTCAGTTTCCTTGCCTATAAAAATGGACCTAATAATGTTAACTTTTCCAGTGCATTGTTTGAGAGTTAAATGACGTAATACATACGTGGCACTCAAAAAAGTGCCTGCCACGTACCAAGCCCTCAATAAATGCAATGTATAAAACTAGGACTGGATGGATAGGCCATTAATTTTAGTTGAGTTAATTTTTAAATTATTTTTAGAATCCTCCATGTTTTAAAGCAGTTAATAGAGACATATTAAAAAATATCAAAGACCTTGTTGACATAGTATTACTAAAAGTATTTCATAATTGTTTTGACAATATCAGACAGCTAAATCTGGAAATATTTAGAAACTATTAAGTTTATGAAAGACAGACCTCACTCAACAACTTAGAAGCAAGTCTCTTGGTATACTATTTTTAAAATGCCCCTAGGAATAATATTGTGAGGTTAAAATAGAAGGAGGATTAGATTGTGACATATTCCTGTGGACTAGTAACTAATAGTAATGAAGATAACTTTCATATCCAAATATTTTCCAGAATATTGTATTCAGTATATTTTTTAAATATAAAAATTTTTCTTTACTGTGAACTATTTTCTTACATTCAAAGTTTAGCATCTTTCCTCTACTGACAACTTATTTTAAAAATACAATATTAAATATACTAAATAAACCCTATTTTAGGAAGACTTGATATCTAGAAGAAACCGTCAAATGTGTCCATACTCTGAGAACTGTTTCCTCAAAGTGTTGTCCATAGGCTTCAGCCAGTCACAACAAGGATGCCATTCTGTTTCTGGGCTGCAAGCTCTCCACGTTTTCAGCACTACCTTAGTTGAGACCAAGGAAGTTTCCTAAATGGGCCAGAGGTGGGGAGCAGTGGGGATGCTTCACTGCCATCTCAGGGTTATTAGTGAAGCAGAAAATATTTCCTAATCCTGTTCATTATTCTTATTTGCTTCCCAAGGACATAAGTGATACAGGGTGTTACAAAAACAAGTAGCTTTTAAAAAACTTTTTGGTGTTTATAATTTAGTGATTGAAATGGATGTTTCAGTTTTCTAGAGATGAATTGTAGAACTTCTTTATTAACTCTCTGAACTAAACTGGTTAATGAGCCACACAAGATATTTCAAAGTACCTGTTAGATACAGCCATACAACCTTTTGAATAATTCACTCTAATTTTGTCCAAATTGGCACCCAATGTTTAGTGATGAGATTGATCAGACTATGACATCTTCCAATGGAAGTGAGAAATTTGGAGGTAAGTTACAGTAGCACACTTGAAAACTATTGAGTACAAACTTTTCTCCTGAAATTGCAGGTTCATGCTAGAACATTGTCAAATCTTTGTACACAATAATTTTATACATGTTTATCGAAATCAGTTTTTTAAAAAAATAATCCTTTCTCTATAATATTCTTTCACTTCTATTTTCTGAGTGTGGAAGTCTAGTCATTGAATCTTTAAGATTCAAATTCATTTTGGAGGAAAAAAGAAAGTATTCTTTACCACAGTAGTGAATTATTCTTTACCACAGTAGCGGAAGGCAGCCTTTGTTCTCAGTCACCGGTAAGACTGCACTTTCATAGCCTAGTGCCTTCTACCACAGCCCCTTGATATATCACATAAATGATGGAAGATGCATGAGACGTGAAGGTGACATGTGCAGTCTCCAGGAGGAAACTGATGCCCTGGTTGCTCGCTAAGGAGCCATCCTGGCGTTAGCTGCATATGCAGCCATCCGGCTGCCCTCCCAGCTGGAAGGAAGGTGTTAAGCAGCAGCTGTCAGCAGAAAGAGATAGGAAAGGGGTGAAGTCTCTCCAATTCACAGAAATAAAAATTGTTAATGAAAATCTCCAGTACCGTACGCTGATAGCTGCCTTCTGTGCAAGACTTCTGCCTTACTTCCTTGAAACTTCTTTAGCCTTCTGGCTTATCAGTTTCAGGGCAATGTATTACTCAGCCACCGCCTGTGAAGTGAACCAGAACAATTTGAGGTTAATTCACCTCTCCCAGCAATCATAAAAGTTTGTTCATTCTTAGACTCAACAATGAAATTGTTACTGATTAGTCCAAGCCAAAAATCTGCACTTTTGTCATTTCAAAACGATTTAATTACCTTTTTCTAATGCAGTATATATGCCCCATTGGCCAAGACAAAAGAGCTATTATTCAACGTGAAAAAAATATTGCTGTAGCAAGCACAGTAACTTTTAATGTTTTCACTGCTGAACTGTCAAAATGTGAGCATTCCCACCCCCTGAAAAAAATGAAAGTATGGAACTATGGTATAACCTTCACTTTTATAGTAAGAGGTTTCTAGAATATGACAAAGAAAACATAGCAATTTCAGCCAGGTCATAATTTAGTATAAAATAAAACAAGACATTTAAACCCGAGGAGGAAAAAAAAATCTGAGAGTGGTCGAACTATCAAACTATGTGTGCAATTTCCTTGTGCTCAAATTGCATTTTCTCCTTTCAGTGTTATACGGAGCAAGGTCTTGCCCTCTAGATTAGAGACTTTTGCATTAGAGGAAACTAGGTTATGTCTTCCACTGTCAGAGACAGAAATTATGAGCTAGAGTGCATTTTATCCAGTCACTCTGAAAAATGTTAGCCCAAGGGGGTAATAATTAGAACTGTTTTTGTCAGGTGACTGCATTTTAAGCAGCGATGTGTCTGAGAATCTAGCTGAGGGGTTTAATATAAACAAATATTTTTTTCAGTCAGCATTGTGGCTTGATTTTTTTTTTTTTGGCTTTGCTTTTTATTTCAAAAGTAAGCACTTTTCGGGAATTATCAGCTAAAATGTCCTACAATGTAGTATTATGGTGACCTGATAATATAATAGCCAGCAGAAAATGATACTCAAGCAGCCTGAGAACTTCATGCATAAAACTATAAACTAACTCATTGTGAGATTATCATGCATTTATGGACACGAATAACTAGTCTGTATAGATTGCTTATAAAAGTCTAAACACAAATGTATAACAATTTTACTTCCAAATTATTATTTAACTTATTTAAGTAATTATCTAATACAATTTAATATTGTAGTTCTCACAAACATAAATAAAAATATGAGAATGTAATTTACGGGCTTTTGGACTACTTCAGGTGGTGTGGCTCCTCTGTGGTCAGGGTCCCATAGTTGGGTGAGTAGCCTAGGAGTTGTCTTATTATTTATTAACTTGTCCAAATCTGAATATACCCCTTTTTGACAAGAATGGATCATTTTAATATTTGTTCCCATTACAAAAGCATTATGGAAAGATGGCGATGAATGGAAACAATCTTCTCTCCTTTAGCTTATAGACCTTAATAAAGACTATCCTTCTGTTCCTACAATAACCCTATCTTTACAAATAAATGAGTCAATTTAGATTATGAGATTCTCAGAACCAAAGATCATGTTTTCTACAGGTTCTTAAAAATAGCACATAGTCTTTCCCATCATAGTATAAAAAATGAGTAAGTACAAAATAAAACTTTTCTTCTGAAAATTAGCTTTAATTATTTTATATCATATGAAATGAGAAATATCAGCAACTCAAGAGTAACTAATTTTCTGGGACGATCCTATTTTATATATCATGGACGGATTGAAATTTTAAACAGTCTTTCTAAAAAAGTTTTCAGTTGGAAAAATTTTGTTGTCATTAATTATAACCAATTATGAGCATTACATCATTCATAAGATCAGAAACATGACATTTCAAAGAATAGGTTTATGCAGTGTGAATGCATTTCTCCACTGTGTAACTTGGCTCACTCTGCAACACCCATACTGATATCCTCCACTTTGGACTTTAAATGACTACTGAAAAACGCTGCTTTAAACTCTCTATCAAGGCAAATTCTCTCTTCTCAAGGGATCTCACCTCCCTCTCTCTTCCCCAAAATGCTCTCTGAATATAAGAAGATGATCTTATGTCATCATTGTGACAGAAGGACTTTTGGCTTGTGTACTCACATCTGGGTCTTTGCTGGCCTCTCCTCTGCTGATCTGTTCCCTTCTCTATCAAGTTACTAAACGCCCTGTGCTAGTATCCAGTAAGTTGTGTTTTGTACTGCCTGGTGTTTTGGCATTGGCGGAGGGGAGGGTCATAATGGCACCTATTCCCAAAGACCTTAGATCCTGCTGTATCTTGCTGTAGCAAAGCCTCTATGCTCTGTAGCATCCTTGCCCTGGTCCCAAGCTCCTTGTTTTCCAGATTATCTTTGCAATGGAAGGCTCAAGAGTTCACAGAATCCCTAGGTAGCCTCATGGGCCAAGGGAAGCCATGGGCATTATTTAGCCCTCTTGTCTAGATGCTTCCTTCAATTATTCATAATTTACCATCATGTGGTGACACATTGGTGTTGTACTATGACAAACATGGGAATTCATCAAGGAATTTGACATTTTCCCAGGATAGATCCTGAAAAGTGAGTAGCAAGCCTAACCTAACTCCTACTCCATGAATCCCATAATTTTAATTGGGTTTTTTTGCTAGACCTCACTTTGCCCCAACCCAAAGGACTTGAATCCCATGACATATGAATTCAAGGACACTCTCATCTGACCTCTTGCCATTCACAGCCCCTCTGTCTTCTGTCTTCTCCAACCTGCTAATTTTCCTTCCCTTCTGTCAAGAACTGTCACCATGTGACATCCTCCTCCTTCCCTCAGTTTAATTCTCTCTTCCTAATCACCAGCTCAATAGTGGTGGAAGAACTTCAGGAAAATAAACCAGATTATCAAGGAGAGAAAAGAGGTGTGCTGGTGAGTGTACTGTCTCTCAGCTCCTCCTTTGTTCTTCTCTACCCACTTTCATACCACAGGGGCAGGAAGCCTGCAAAGCTATATTTCCCAGACTCCCCTGCCAGCTCCCTTCCTGTTAAGTTTTGCCAGTGGGAGGCACTGGCCGGAAGCTGAAGAAAAGACAAGCCAGTTTTTTTCCAGATTCTAAAGGCAGTTTCAGCGGTGGCAATAGTGACAGGTAAGTACGGCTCCAAGTTGTACTCAGGTGACTCAGTTCCAACATCAGCAGCCTCAGCTGCACACAGACTCTAGGTAACACCATTTCATGCTTCGGGCCTCCGGGCTGGGGTGGTAGTATTTTTACACAAGTATTACTCTCTAGGTGACTTTACCTAATCAGTGCCTCCAGCCCTTCTAATACTTTGTAAGTATATTAAATTAACTTTGTTTGAAATTCCTCAAGTGGATTCCGTTTGTCTGATTAAACACTGACTGATACGAGAAAGACGTCAATCCTGTGATCTCCATTACACTTAAACAAAGTCTACCTATTGAAGTATTATTAGTTGCTTTTTTTTTTTTTTTACCATGGTTGAAAGAATCTGAGCTAGACTCTTGGAGTAATATTTATTAACACTCAAGACTGCCTAAAAAGAAGTTTTACTCTTACAAGGTAATTTTCCCACCAGAGTCTAAATGGTGTCTATAGCAGAGAGCAAGAAACACTAGTTATTATGACTCAGTTTTTGTCAATATGTTTCTATAAATTGTGAGTTGCCTATATTCTTTATAAATCTTCTTTGGGTTTAGAAAAGAATACCAAGTACATTTCTGGAATCTTGTTGCTCTCTCACCTATCTAACCACATATGGAAATGATAATTACAAAATTTTGTCTTTCTTTTCCTACTCCATCTAGCACCACATGTGCTGCCACTCACTTACTTCCAAATTCCTCTTACTTTGAACAAATTGCAGGCCAGTGTGCCAAGATGCCATTAATCACCTGCGGTAATAGGGGAATGCTGTGATCCAAGGACTCCAAAGAGCGAGTAATGTACACACACACAATCAATTACTCATCCATTTTCTTTTCAAGCCAGGGGCTTAAGTGGAGGAAACAGGTTTACTTTTTATCTTTACATCTCCAGGCCTGTTCTACCATAAAGTCGAAAGTCATGTGAACAACTTTTAGGATTTTTATAGACTTAGAACGATAGAATTATAGAAGTAAAAAGAGCTTCAGAAATCACATTGTTCTACCTCCTCATTTACAGATGACTATCCTACTATAACACTCGTCACTCCTATCATAACTTTTTTATCTTCCCAAGGAATCTATGAACTCCTTGAGGGATGTGTCTGTGATTTTTATCTTAACATTTTCTGTGCCTAACAGTGCCTAAAACACAGGAAAAATTCAATAAATGTTATTGGAAAGAAGTTGATGAATGGGTGAATGAGTGAATGGATTAATGAGTGAATGAATTACTAAGAGATTTAATATCTTGTCCAAGAATATACAGCTATAACCAGCCTAAGGAGGATTAAAGACATCTAATGTTATGTTTTCTAATTCTAAGTCCAGTATTCTTTTCACTTAGTCTCTTCTGACTTAACATTTTTAATGCTTTTGCATAAAGCAAGGTGTAGTCCTTTCGCCTTCAGAGCAATGTAGACATATGGGCAAAACAAGGGGAGATGCTGGTGCCGTTGTCAGAGTGGATAAAAGAAAGCAAAGGGCTCAGTACCTAGCATAAGGTTCAGAAGCAACCGTAAAGCCCCCAAGACCACTCAGAGAGTAGAAAAATCAGTCAAGCATGATAGGGAAATAATACTGGACACAACTACACCACAAGCTCAGTTTCCACTGTGGTCACTCCACGTCCTTTTATGGAAAACATGCGACATATAAATAACTGGACGCTCTGAATTTTCAACAAAGTTCTATATTTCTCTACATTATCACTATTATTTTTCCCCAGGAACAGTGCATCCCACTTATACAAATTGTGAAAAAGAATGAAAGACCATAAGATATAAGACTGCTCTTTCAGAATCCAAATGCTCTAGAAGCATCACTAATTTTAATGTATAATATTTAGGCAAATATATTCAATTGGTTGCTCTCTCAACATGTACAATTTTTAAACCAAAAAACCAAATAAAAGCAGAAAATTAAGAGGATAAACAAATGTCACTGAAAAATAAGCACTATTAAAATTCTGTTACAAAAACACTTCAATTCCTTGGTGTTTATTTTAAATCCAACTGCAAATCACAAACCACATCAGCTAAGACCCAAAGCAAACTTGTATACACACACTTACACTCAGCAATTTTGGTGTAACATTAACACACCATAATGCGTAAGAGAAGAGACTAGTATGTCACCATTTGGTTACATGTTTCAGTTTCTCCCAATATGTGATGAAGTAGAAATGTGACATTTGATATTATCACTGACGGTTAATTCTGTGAACATTTTAATATTTTTCAGACATCACAAGATTTATATTTTTCCCTCCTCAAATGAATGTGAGAATTTAAATACCAAGTCTTTCCTTTCTTTTGAAAAAATAAATGCTATAATACACTTCCCAAGGTTAATCTGTGTCCTTGCACCTCCAAAGAATCCATGGCAAGAATGTTTTTTATTGCCCTGCCATATCTAAAATTGCTTAGCCCATACTCTCTTAGACACATCATTTTTCAAACTCAAATTTCTAAGTTTCCTCAGAAAAGAGCACATTACACTAGATGCAAAGTGAATAACTATTTAGGCATGTTCTAAGGATATGTGCCATTCTTCACCAAACAAGCAAGCCTATGTGCTTTAGGTTGAAGAAACAATCTTACAGCAAGCCTTGCTAAGACACCATAGACTTTGAATGATTCTTTGGCAAACTGTAAAGTAATTTTTTCTGGAAATTGTATCATCCATGGAGCCCTAGCCCTCACCAGTTGACTTGTAATGGATATAGTTCCAGATACAGTCTATATTCACTTCCTCAGCTTTCTTATCTCCTCTTAATTCTCAGCCTATTACACTCTGGCTTCTTTCTCCCTATTCCAAAACGTGCTAGGAAGAGAGAAAAGAAGAAGCCTATTATGGGTTTAATTGTGTCCTCCAAAATTTGTATGTTGAAGTCCTAACCCCCAGTACCTCAGAATGTGACATTAGTTAGAAATATGGTCTTGGCAGATGATTGAGTTAAGATGAGCTCATCAGGGTGAGCCCTAATCCAATATGACTGGTGTCCTTATAAATAGGGGAAATTTGGACACAGAGAAAGACACACACACACACACAAGGAGGACACCACATGAAGATGAAGGCAGAGATCCAGGGACGCATCTATAGGCCAAAGTATGCCGCAATTGCCAGCAAAATACCACAAGCTGGCAGAGAGGCCTGCAACAGATTCTCCCCCATAGCTCTGAGAAGGAATCAACCCTGCTGACAGCTTGAGCTTAGACTCTAGCCTCCAGAACTAAAAGACAATAAATTTATGAAATATATGTTATTTAAGCCACTCTGTGGTACTTCGTTACAGGAGTCCAAGAAAATTAACAGAAAGCCTATCTAGAAAAGAACAAAGCTGGCCTCCGAACTCAACTCTTCATCCCATGAAGGCTTTCCCCAAAGTTCCATGCCCGGCCCGGGGACTCTCAGAGATCCCACAGCTTCCACTGTCACCTTGAGGCCAGTTGTTTCCAAATCTATATGTCTAGTCCTAATGTCTCTTCTTTGATCCAAATACATATTTCTAACTGCTTGGCCAATGTCTTCAAGAAACATTCCTGCAGGTACTGCTCTCAAGTTCACCACAAACCTGCTACTGCTTCTGGGTAAACGATATCTTGTCAGTTAATAGCATCACCATCCACCAGGTCAACCAAGCTAGATGTGAATTATATTTAACTCTTTCTTCTTCCTCAGTTCCTACATCAAGTAGTTCCAATTAAATCTACTTGTGAAAATCTCTTGAATCCGTCTCATCCTTTCCAGTCACGCTGCTCCTGCACCAGCTCAAACCCTCATCATTACTTACTCCAACTTCTTCCGGGAGTCTTTGAAGGTTCTCCCTGCCTCTCAGCCATTCTCCACACTTTTTATAAAGTTGTCCTTCAGCAGGTAATCTATTATGTTTAAACTGTAGTTATGTTAAGTCACTGAGATATAGGGGAAGTTGAATGCTGGTGCATAAACTGGCTTATGCTGACTTATATCCATCAGTGACGTCTATACTCCTGTATGCTTTGTTCTGACTCACATGTTAAGGTACGTTTGTTTGATTTCAAATTGCCATTTGAAAGCATGATGTGGTGGCATTTTCAGATTAGTGAGATAGTATGTACTTCGAGAAATTTTAAAATAAAAATCAAAGAATATAATGCATGTTGTAAGGGTCAGTTCAACTGCTTCTCCTTGTGGGTCATCCTAAACTCTGCCTCCTCGCTGATCCCTCACACTCTCTGCCCACTCATAGTGGTTTCTTTTTATCGTTGGCATATCTCTTTATCTTCTAATTACTTGTTCACCTCTTTTCCCTCTAGACATACGTTCTAGCTAAACTGTAATCTGCTTAAGGTCAGGATCTGTACCTGACGCTGTTAGTCTTCCTAAGCACCTCTCACAAAGCGCGAGGCCATTGTCTCTGCTCAGTAAGTGTGGGTTGAATGGGCTCAGTCACAGAAAGTAATAAGTGGATTTTTTTTTTATAAATGCACCATCTCTCTGGAAATCCACAGTGCTCACATTTTGCGTTATGAGCTCATTTTAGAGTGACTGGATGCCTTTTATTGGCTAATGTCTGCCATGTGGTAATGTCTTCATTTGCTGAGTTGATGTTCCAAATCTTACAATTCTTAGTCATAATTATTAGTTTTTCCCCTGAATTTTGTGCTTCATTGAGGTTTTAAAGGGTAAAATTAACCTCCCAGCTTTTCCTCCATAAATTTATAATTTCATTGTGATTTCATTGCTATATTGGCTTCCATTTCAGAGGTTTGTCCAAAGTTTAGGTGATTATGTGTCTGTTGTTTTTCTCATCTCACAAATGCAGTTATTTCCTTACAATCTAACTTGCTCAACTGTACAGCAACAGACACAGCAACGTGATAAGGAATTCTAAATATTATTTACTTAGAAAAGATTGATCTTAAGGGGAATGGAACGTGTTTTTTTACCTGTGTTAAAATCAATCAGAATTTATGAAAATGCTCATTCACCTAATATTCTTCCCTGCTTTGGCATCTGTTTACCTGGACATAAGTCAACATTTTCTGCAGAACACAACACTGTAAAAAGTACATTAACAAGTTCTTAAGGGATATCTTAGGTATAAAATTTGTTTAGCTATTCAACAATATGAAACTTTGATTATTGAACTTGAACTGGAAATATATGGCTCAAATTTCACTGGAATTTGTTTGCTTTTGTATGTTGTACATAATTATGTAGATTAAGAACTGCATTTGAGGATTTATCATTTCTCAGTATTGGGTAAAGCCGTCATAGATGTTAGGCTTATAAACTACTCTACATAATTGCTTATAAATATACACCTTTAAGTACTTTGTAGATGGAAAAAAAACTCATCTAGAGGGTCAGAAAACCGATGTCAGTCTGGAAGCAAAACTAAACTTGGATGAGTCACAAAACTTCTTGAGACCTAATGTTTACCTCAACTTACCGCCGTTTGTCTTTTGTGAAACTCACGTGTAAGAACCTGCTTTACGATCTGCCTTTGAATGCCTCCAATCCCAACACCTGGACCCACCAAGCTACCACCTCTACAAGTATCCCTCCCTCAAACCATGGAACAGGTTACACCCCCATCAGAAGGAGTAAAAGACCCTGGGCCAGTAACTTGGTAGCTCAGCACCAAGTAGGCCTTGTCTCACGTCTTCTAATAACCAGACTTGCCTTTCTGCCTTTAATAAAAACTGCCTCATGCTTTGGTTTTAGTAATAAGATTCCATGGCTCCCAAGTCTCTGCTCCAACTTGCATCCCATTAAGCTAGCAAGTTCAGTGGTTCTCAAAGTGTGTTCCACAGACCAGAAGCATCAGCATCACTTGGGAGCTTATTAGAAATGCAAATTAATGTGCCCCACCCTAGACCTACTGAATCAGAAACTGGGAGCAGAGTTCAGTAATTGGTGTTTTAATAAATCCTCCAGGTGATTTTGATGAGTCCTAAAGCTTGAGAACTACTGGGCTGGTTTTTTAGCCTCAGTTCCTCTTATTGCCATGAGGTCCTCTGCTCCCTTCCTCTCTAACTTCTTTTGGAAAATAGAGAAATAGGGGGAGAGAGTCTTATGCCAATTTCAAGTGTGTGACTTTGGCAGGAGGGAGAGAGGTTGAAAAGGAACCTAGTACGCTTTGCTGTGCAATATACTGTGGAAAATCTGTAGTAAATGCAGCTATAAGTGAAAAAAAATTGTTCAGGGGAGAGATGTCAAAAGAGAAATTAAAGAAGTCTTACTCAGAGTGAGGACTGTATTGCCCCTGCCCCAGGCATTTTTAGAGGGACACCAATAAAAACTTAAGTTTATTTTTTTGGTAGCCGGGTTATGTTTCTTTGGATTTAACTCTGCAGAGACTGCACCATATGGAGACCAAATTAATATGCAGGTTTTACAAGGAAGTGACCTCCCTGGCTCAGTGTATTATGGGACAAGAACAGCATGGGACAGACAGAAAAGAATCAATAATCTCATTTCATCTCCCTCTGCCTCTTCTGAGATATTGCCCACCCAGTTATCCCCATTCCTTTTTCATCTTTTAGCCTCCCTTCTCCCTTGGTATGTAAACCTGTGAAAACCATCAAGGCATCTTTAAAAAGTCTCTTTTGACCATGCAACCACCCCATGGGCACTACCCTAAATATGCTCTTCTGTTCACATACAAGTTTCTATAGAAAAGATTCCACCTTCAAAATGTCAACGTAGCAGCTCTTATTTATTCCTTAATGCAGTGTAACACAGTTCTAAGCCTTCCACAGAAAGGAACTTCTAACACCACGTCCATCAGTGACCCACTTACCAAAACCAGTAGGTAGTTTTTAGCCTTTACCAGTAATTATTTGATCTCTTTTGACTATAATTTTGTTGACCAGTCCTTCCTTGAAGCACTGTCATCACATGATTTCCATGACATGAAATTCTCTATTTCTTTCCACCCTCTCTCTACGACTATTTCTTCCCAGCATCCTTCTAAGCTCATTTTCTCCTGTCCTCCTCTTAAGTCTTGAAGCTTCCCAAAATTTAATCCTTGTCCCTCTTCTCTTCTCATCCTATGCATGCTTCCCAGTGTTACCTTCTACTGCCACCCCTCTTCTGTCCCCCCAGCCTAATTTTCCCAGAGCATTATTCTGTCTTCAGACTCGTAAATCTAATTTCCTGGTAGATTACACTCATCTGAAAATGCCAACGGATGGTGACTCATCATCTTTCCCTCAAAACTGTATTCGATCTTCGTGCTCTTCCTCCCACTCATTGCCAAACCAGAAACTTACCATTTAATTATATTTATCCTGTATTTATCCTTCTCCTTTAGCCCTGTACCAAATCAGTTAATAAAAATATCGTTCCCTCTATCCCCACTGCTGCTGCCATTCTTGGTATGCGTTATCTCTTGCCTGAATTATTGCAATAATCTCATAACTTGTGTCTGTCTCTTTCACACTGTCGCAAGTGGCATAACATATAAATGAGAGCAAATTTAACTGCATAAAATTTCTCAATAGTTTCCCATCAAAGACAAGATCGAATCTACTGTTTCTTAAGTGCATTCAAAGTTTTTCATAATTCGGTATATTCCGTACCTAACCAGGCTGACTTCTACCTACCTTCTCCCCATGCTTGTAATTTCAATTATACTTCTAATTTTCTGAATACACGATGTTCTTTCAACTCTTCATGTTTCTTACCGTGAAGCTCTGCGCATAATTCAATCACATCACTCACAGTCTTATTTTATAACCATCTATTTGTGTCTTTCTTCCCAAGCACTCCTTGATATCTAGGACCCTAACTTCATTTTTGTATCCCCAGCACCTACTATAGTGCCTGGCATATAGAAGATGGTCAACAAATGATTATTCAGTAAAATGGATGAGTAACTGAATCAATGCCATTCATTCAGTTTAAGATTCCCTACCTCAACTTGTCCATGTAGAAAACACCTTATTCTCGACATTCCCCTGAAAGTTTACCTCTGTGAAGAAATGTTCTAGTTCCTCGGGTGAAACTTAAGGATCTTTTCCCTGTGATCTTCATGTACACCTCATCTGTAGAAGATACCACCTTTTATTGAAATGCTTCTTTGTATGTTTGACTCTCCAGCAACCTAATTAATACAGCTGGGCAAGAAAAGAAGAAAATAAATTCAGACGATACAAGATAAGAAAAAAACAATTCTCCAAACTTCATCTTACTAAAGAGTTTACCAATTCCTAGTGGATACTAAATTATCTATAAAGTCTCAAAAATTCAGAATATATATACATATATTCTTTTTGTTAAAAAAATATATACGGGGCCGGTCCAGTGGCCCAGCGGATAAGTGCGCACCTTGCACTTGGGTGGCCTGGGATTCGCCAGTTCGGATCTCGGGTGCAGACATAGCACCACATGGCAAGCCATGCTGTGGCAGGCATCCCACATATGAAGTGGAGGAAGATGGCACGGATATTAGCTCAGGGCCAGTCTTCCTCAGCAAAAAGAGGAGGATTGGCAGCAGATGTTAGCTCGGAGCTAATCTTCCTCAAAAAAAAAATAATATATATACATGGAGACTTCTCCAAATTTGGAGAGTAAATTCTGCAGTTATTAAATTATCTATAAAGTCTGTTTTTTTCTTTTATTTAAAAGATTGACACCTGAGCTAACATCTGTTGCCAATCTTCTTTTTGTTTCTTCTTCTTCTTCTTCTTCTCCCCAGAGCCCCCCACTACATAGTTGTAGATTCTAGTTGTATGTCCTTCTGGCTCTGCTATGTGGGACACCACCAGTGTCAGGTCCATGCCCAGGATCCGAACCAGTGAAACCCTGGGCTGCCAAAGCAGAACACACGAACTTAACCACTCAGCCATGGGGCCAGCCCCTCAACTCTCTTTATAGATATGCAATTTAATAGTCCTTTCAAATATTGTTGCAGGTAGATATTTGAGTTAGGTGAATACAAATACTGTTGAAAACAAGGTTCTGATGCCCAAAGTGGCAAGAGAAAAAAGGAAAAGAGTCTCTAAAGAGTTGACCAGTCAGCTCTTAATCCTGACTACATACATTACATGTTACACAAGCACAGCTGGTGCTATATATTTGTTCCCAATGAATGGCTGTAAAGAGAAATTAAAATTATAGCAACCTACCTCTTCAGCCCCTATTCCTACTACCATCTCCTATAGGATGGGGCAGGAAAGGCATACAGAAAATATGGTTTGGACACACCATCATCCACTATTAGAATAAATTATGTACATTTATTCAGCTTTTTATTTAACATGCAGCCTAACATGTTGCCTTTTACTTAGTAAGTGATCCAAGTATTTATAAAGTGACTAAATTAAATCATTTTATAATGCCTCCTGCATATCAGTAGTTATTTGATAAAAAGCATTTTCCTCCTATTACTTTATTACTCTTGCCACTGACGCCCTGAAAACAAGATGGCACAATTCACCATTGATTGGAATTCAACTGTAAGCCAAATGCAGGTGGCCAGCTACCAAGTCCTGAAAAGAACATGTTGAAAACTTCTTACTAAACTAGGAAAGATGTATGGTGTGTATAATAGCAGGTGCAGACTGTTCTACTCATGGATGATACCATGTTGCTCCAGTCATTGTAATGCCCGTCTACCCATTTACAATTTAGTGAGGAAGTAATATATGGGGCTTGAATACAAGGAAAGTGGAGGGAGGAACCGCCTAAGTAGTCCAGCCAACATGGTCAGGGAAGGCTTTGTGGCACTGCAGCTGAACCATTGTTGGTTTGCAAACTGGCCCCTATACAGAGGGCAAAGAGAGACTGAAGAAAGAGGAGGACCGTTCCATACTGGTAAGTGGCAAGGGAACTTAGGAGCCTTGTCTTGGGCGGCTGCAAGACGAGTAGATCTCTGCACCCACCTGCCAGAATCTTACAAGTTTACAGAGAGGGCTTAAGTGGGTGGGAACAGTGGGCAGAGGTACATTCCAAGGGCAAGGGAGAGGGTGATGAGCTCACAGGGTGCAGCTCACGGGTCAACCTGCAGTCAGGTCCTCTGGATGGCCTCCTCCAACAACCATGAGAATGAATGGGCTTTCTTCATGTGGGAAAGCGGCCAGGATGAGAAAGCATAGGGGCATTCCAGGTGGAGTCACAAGGGCACTCTAGGTGGAGTCATTTCCTTGAGCAAGGGCTCAGAGGCTGGGATTCCAAGTCTCTGACTAAAGGACAATCAAGGTTCCTTTCTGGCCCAGTATTTACTGACTACAATATTGAAAAAGGAATCTTAGTTTCCATTTAACTCAGTTGCTTGTACACAGACCCTGGATGATTAGCAGTTGCAGATGCGGAGAGATAAGGAGGGAGACGGTGTGAGTAAAATCCAGTGAAGGCTGCAAGTAAAGTGCAAGATTGGAAGTCTGGGCCTTGGGACTTTGTTTCAGCTCTGATGCTCACCAGCATGTGTCACTGGGACATGTAGCATCTCCAAGCCTCAGTTTCCTAAACTCTAGAATGAGAGAACTAGACCAGAGGAGCCTCTAAGGTCACTTCAGCTCCAAACAGCCCCAACAGGCTAATTACCTGGGTTCTTGCCTCTCCTTGTCTATTACTCATTGGCATCCACACAGAAGCAATAAAAGGAAGTGAAATCTAAGCCAATTTCTCTGCTTATCAGCTCCGGGAAAAGATTTGATGAACCAGGAAGCTAAGGGCTATCTGTTGACTTCAATTATCGACACCTTCCCTGCCCACCATTACACAGATTATCAATATTTTACTTTATTTTTTTTTCTGTTGGAGTTTCCTTTTTAGTGTCTACAAAATTATTTTCATAATCCCTTCTGACATCTCTTTATGGGTCCAAAGGGTTCTAGAGGCCATGACATAATATCTGAATATTCAACACTAGGTACTATGTGATTTGCTAGAATTATCTGAGTTAATTTCAAACTTGAGTTCTGCTCACACAAATCAAGCGTTATTTCCCATCCAAGCTATTGAAATGTGGCTGTTATAATGGACGAGAATAATATTTGTAACATCAAGACTACAGATGATAACTATAGCCTTTTCATGTACAAAATCATACTAATAACGAATATTCATGCTGCATTTATGTGCCAAGCACTGTGGTAAATGCTTTATATGCCAAGGGCTTTATGTTATTGTCCCTCACACACATGGAGGAAGCTCCATGAGGGCAAGGATCACTGCTGATTCCCCCAGGCTCTAAGAAAATGCTCTGCACTATTTGGACACTGAAATCTAGGCAGTGTGTCTCCAGAGCCCACACAATTTACCACCATACCATGACTGATGAAACAGGCGTTGCATCCTCTGTGTGAAGCTATGCTATGAGGGAGGCTCTAGAATCTACTCCCGTCATTTACCACCAGGGTGACCTTGACAAGTTACTTGACTGTTGGATGCCTCTATTTCCTTCACTATGAAATGAGCATAATACTAGCCCTACCTCATGAAGTGGTGAGGATTAATATCTATTGCAGCATAACAAACTACCAAAAACAATGACTTCAAACAATAGCAACCATTTATTTTTGCTCATGAATCTGCAACTTGGGCAAGGCTCAGCAGGGAAAGCTCATTTCTGTTCCAAACAGCATCAAGAGGGGCGACCCAATGGAGGGCAGGATGAAGTGCCCCTGGAGATGGCTCGCTCACGTGGCTGGCAAGTTGGTGCTGACTGTTGGCAGGAAGGGGCCTGGGTTCTTCTCCATGCATCCTGCACTTCCTCACAGCATAGCAGCCGGGTTCTAAAAGGGAGCATCCCCAGAGAAGGAGCCAGGCAGAAACTGTATCATCTCTTTGACTTAGTTTTGGAAACCCCACAGCACCACTGATGCCATACCCTATTAGTCAAAACAGTCACAAAAGCCCACATAGCCTTATGGGGAAGAGACGCAGACTGTGCCTCTTGTTGAGGACGTGGCAAAGTTCTGGAAGAACACGCAAGAGAGGAAATACGGTTGAGGTCACTTTGGGAATATACAATCTGCCACAAGCTGTGCCCCCAAATCTGGTTTTCCTCAAAGGAAATTTGTACTTAACTAAAGAATGATTGGAATGTCCAGCTACTCTGTGATTAGGTAAAACTGCCCTATCTAATGACATGGGACATGGGATACTGTTCACTCATGGGTCACAATAATGTGTGAAGGTTGATAATGGGGTTTTCCCATGCCCCTTGGTAGATAGGTAGGGAATTCCCAGGCACTGGGCCATGGAAGCTAGAAGAAAACCAATCCACGTATTAAACTGAAAACGTAAAGTGGAGACAAAACCAAAGAATGGACACTGATCAGCAATGAAGAAAGAAAACAATTATTTTATTGAGTCTCTGCTGTAATGGGTACTTTTCTTAGGTTATAAAATCTTCCTACAACCCTGCCTTTCCACTGACCAAAGGCTTTAAGCCATTATAAAGCTTAAAATTTTCACAATATACCATCTCCTTATTTAATCCTCAAAGCAATCCTCTCAGTATCATTGTCCTGAGAGTATTCAATGAGACTATTCTAACACTAGCTCCCCTTGGAGAGCAAGATGCCTTCAGCTGCAAATGAGGCGCAAACTGTCAGAGAAAGTGTTCTAGCCCAGTGTTCGAAGTCCTTGGATTGGCTGGCTCAGGTCACCTGCCACCCATACATCCGTGACTGTGCCAGAGGACAATAACATGCTGATTGGTGCAAGAAAATAGCAGCACAATGTTTGGACATTCTGTCATGTAAGCTTTCCCCAGGAGTTAATAGAGAGGTTAAATAAAATAGGTTCCATATAGCCTATTCTTTACTTTTTTCCTCCGCAAAAAATGTTCATTTGTTTCTATTTGTTTTCTTCTCCAAATCCATTCCTTATCTATAACAAAGTATCTCTTCTCATCCAGTTCTGTGAATTCCTGAAGCATCCAAAGGATGTTTTTATAAAATGGTTCCATTTACAAGTACTTCTATAGCAAAGCCCCTGAGGATCGCGATGCAGCAACATTATAGTAGAATATTCTCTTGGATGCAATAATTCAGCCATTGTGGCTCATATCATGGAATCATCCTTTGTTTAATGAGAGTTTTGCTGCAAGGCATCCAATATCCATCCAGTGCATTTAAGAAAATCAGGTAAAACAGGTGTTTCCTCAATTAACAATTTAGAGTTTTGTTACATGAAAAATAAGTGAACCAAAATAGAAGATAAAATTCCTAGTAAAACATACCAGTTCTCTACATTTCCTGTTTTCCCAAAGACCTTGACTGTATCATTTCATGTATACATTTTTAAAGTAATTAATTTAATGCATGCTTTGCTGAGAAAAATTTCCCCCAAAAAAATCATTATTCACAGCAACTTCACATTAACCAGCATGTGTTTAATCAAAAAAATCTGTCAGGCAATGAAGTGCAATTTTTAACTTCTAAAGAATTACCATCAGTAAGATGATTAATCGAAATTCCTAATTTTATGAAAAATCTTGCTTAAATATTTAAAAATAAGTAGTGTCCATGTTTACAAATATTTTTAATCATGTTGTTTCTTAAGTTAATTCATTGGCAGTTTCTTTTAACTTTGGCAGAATTGGAACTTCTCCTACATCATGTAAAAATGGAATCCATTGGTCAAATTCTACTTATAATTCATTGTTGATTGCTCTCAGAAGGCTAGCATCTATTCTAATACACTACCCAAGATAATTCTCATGATGGAATAAAGTGAAATTTGATTCCATTCCCAACTCCCTAATTAATTTAAGTAAGTCATATGAAATCCAGTTCCTCAATTATTTTTCTAAATATTACAACTATAAAAGAAAATCTGAAATTGTTTGGCGTCTTAAATTGTTTATCCGAAAACATTTTAAAATATCCTCAGAGAAGGCTGAGGGAAGAAAGACAAAGGACATAATGGCAACAGTTGGAGGAAAGATGAGGCCTAAGTGCATTATCATCTAGGCACAGTTTGCTCAGCTTTTCATGTCCCCTGCCTGCTCGCTCCATCACTTCAGGAAACCGGATTTGAAAACCAAATCAAAACGTTTCCACTTTCATCCTTTATACAAATCTATTTGCTTCAAAGGGAGCTTTGTTTATGGTTAGAGTGACTATATAATTTATCTCCCAAGCCAGGACACTTTTAAGAATAAAAGGGGCTATTATTTATAACTAAGCCTCCTCAACAGACGTAAACTGGGACTGTCCTGGGCACATTGGGACTTCGGCTCACCCTATTGACAGATAATGATAACTTGGTCTATCTAAAAGAAATTAAGTTCAGAGAGAGCAGTTGTTCATGGAAAATGTCATAACATTCTGCACTGTATTAACTGTTTTCTTTTTATTCTTGTTGGTATAATGTCCTAATCCCTGGTCTTGCCTTCTTTATCTTCTTTACTAACATACTGTAGATTCTCCCCAATTTCTTATATACTTACCAGAGCCCTGGTAAAACAGATGACAAATATAATCGAGTCGACACAAACTCTGGACAGACAATAATCACAACCAAACCATTTCTAAAAGTGCATTTTAATATCACCTTCTAAGAACCTGGGGACCGAAATGAGTATGTCTAGAACAGGGTGCGTGGAATTTTATTGACATTTCCCGAGCTAAATTTTCTCCCCCAGCATTGCTCAAAGTTACCTACTTCTATCTTAGCCCCCGTGGAGCCAGAGTTCCCTCATCTGCGAGGCTTATGCTTGGCTATGTACTTACGCCGGAGTCCTCTGATGACCGGGTTGTTGTTGCTAAATTACATGAACCACTCAGAAGGAATCAGATCTTGGGATAGCTCCAAAGGCAGGTTATTTTCCTTTCACTCCCAATTGAGTCAGAAAAATTTATTCATTTACCAGTTAGAAAATAAACTTGATGCATGTTCCTCAGGAGATCCATGGGCTGTACCTTTTTATGGCAAAATGCCACATGTACATCAGAAAGGAATACTTTGTCATGTGGCCCATGGCCACAGCTGCTTGGGCCACAATTCACTCAGAGCTTGTAAGGCAAGCAAGGCTGAGTCCAGAAACTACAGTGGAAAATAGGCCCAGGGGGATGTCATGCTGTGTTCCAGGTTGTGCCTTTCCTTCTGGCTTCACTGAAGGAGTGCCTTCTCCTACGCTGGGGGGTGCTGGGCTGCTGAGACTGGCTCCACAGCAAGAGTTGGGGTGTCCACCAGCAAGCATGGGTGTAGACAAATCTTTCATGACATTTTGCCTGCCTTTATACTCCAAAACTACAATCCTTTGCTCCTCTGCCACTGCCACAACTGGCTTATTCCGACCTTCTCCCAATATTTCCTAATGGTTTTAACTGTGGACAACATAGTCCCCTTTTTGACTAAAAGTGGATGAAGAAACTGACTATTCTTAGCTCAGCCATGACCATTTTCACTGAGGAAATGGTTGGATTTCTTCAGTGGGTGACAAGACTTCTGGTGTCAAAAATAAACAAAACAAAACAAAACAAAGAACCCCTCACTAACTACTTGACCAGAGTGGAAACTTTCCCCTCAGAGTAAATGGTTATCAAAATCAAGCATGTACCTAATTTTTTTTGAGTCAAAGTAATTCCAAATACTGGATGTCCCCAATAACCTACACATATGCCTTGAATCACTGATGGTCTAGGAATTATTTAAATGATAACTAAAAAAAAAGTTGGCAATTAGAGTATTAGGAGAATTAAGATTTCATTCCTCTTACTGGAAAAAATATCACCATTATTTGAAGCTTACCAAAAAAAGATTTTTTATGGACATATTTTAGCCTACCATGCTATAATCAAGCATTTTTATGGAGCCCATTTATAGTAATACGGCAGTAAAGGAGGAAGCTCCAGTTAAAAAACATAAGTAGCAGAAGCCTTAGGAGCCAACGACAAGACGAAAGAGGACCTGGCGTCTCCTGATGCTGCCAGCTACACTGCCTTCATCCCGCTTCCAAATTCCCTTTGCTTCTTTGGTCGATGTGGGAACACCCTGACCCATCTCGAAAAGTACAGCTTGATGGCCTATCCTGTGAATAGCTATTAACATATCCACAGTTGGCCCTGAAACATGCTTTCAAGAATCTAGAAGATTTGCCAACCGCCATTTGAATTTTTCTTCAGAAAAGTGCACTTTTATTAACACCCTCCTCCCTACCATGGATAAAAATGGTCTCAATATTCTCATGGGAAAAAAGAGCATTCTCAAGAGCCTCTGAGATAGAGAAATAGAGTTTCTGGCCAAGAATAAAAACGGGAAAGTCTGAAATGTTTAGTGCTTCTGATTAAACCTTCAGTGGCGTATTTCTCTTAGACAAAGCATTTGTCATAAGTAGCTTGTCTGCCTGAGTATGATTTATGCGGCTGGACTGAAATTGGCTGAATAATTTATGCCATTTATTGTTCTGGAAAGTTTCTTTTCTTAATAAATAAATAAATAATGCTGTGGTAAGAGAAGGGGAAAAATAGTGGCAAGTGTCAGTAGTGTGAGGAGAGAAAAAGCTACTTTTTTTCCATGTTAAAAGCTAATACAATGTATCTAAGAGGAATGGTCCCCACACAGAAGGGCAGGACCCTAATAGGTGAATATTGTCAGCGTTTTCAATGAAACCAATGGGCTAAGAGAAGCTGTCAAATAGGTGTGAAATGAGGTAAAATTACGAGCGATCCACTTTCTTTTAAGGTACTTTGCTTTGTTCCTTACAGTGCCTTGCAGCAAAAAATTTAATTTAAATACTGAAAATGGAATGCAGTTATATTGATTTAAATTTGCTAAGAAAGTCTTGGACTCTATTTCCTGTTTCCTGCATAATCACAGAATGTGTGTGAGTCTGTGTGTGTGCTTGCGCGTGAGTGCTGTCAGCTTTTCTACTATTTATGAGGGAGCCACAGTTTATTAGACCCTACCACAATGTATATTAGTATAAAACACATAACTTGAACTGTCAGTTTATAAAATTTTCAGAATGTATGATTATAGTTCTGTTCTTACTGCAAATTTTTACAGAGCTTCGATGATTTATCCTACCTGCCGAAACACTGGGCTCATATTAGAACTTGGTTGTTTTTTGTTAGGCTTTTTTTTTCCCTTTTGGTTACCATTTTATCACATAATTTTTATTCCTGGAACCTATGCCAAAGACAGAGTTATAGACAAAAGAATGGATGGATTAGTGTGCAGAAATACATGTGGCTCAGTTCAGCTGAAACTGTTTCACAGATAACTCACTGTAAGCTATGACTAAAAATATTTGAAATGTTTACAGGCTGCATAATATATATGTTTGACATATTAAAGGAGACTTCTATCAGCTGCTCAGTAACCATTCCAGAAAAACGCCTTGAAAGAACTCAAGCAAAATCACAGCCCCTCATCTGCAGTGCTGTTTCTAATTTGAAGGCAAATTCATCTCTGACATACAGCAGATTCTGTGCAGGTGGAAGCAAGCCCCTCTCTGCTCCTCTCTCTGCCAGTCAAATTATGTCATCAGTGAAGGATCACTGGTTTTTAATGATACGGTGGCCTCCATACTGAGAAGCAGTCCCAGCAAAGCAGTATGCATAGCCAATAAAATGGCTGTCACCAAATTACAATTGACACTTAACATCACTAAATCTGCAGTGTAATTCCTTGTGACAGTTGTGTAGGTATATTAGAAGAAAATAATTTACTTCAAACCCAGCATGTTAGACACATTTTCCTGAGCGTAATTCATGTCACATTTACAGTAGCCAAGGCAAGCAGTCTCGAGGCAACCTTAATCTGGGAAGAGATCATAGATACTAACATGTTCATTGAAGTATGATTATTTATGCATGCAATAAACAAAGCTAGAGCAGTTGTTCATTGTAGGTTTTAATTGTTATTGGGGGTTTTAATTGTTATTGGGTTTTAAATGAATATTAGCCTCTTTTGCTGTAGGGAATAAGAAAAACCATAAAAAAACAAAGCCACATTTTATATGGAAAACAGGCATCAGCTAAAAAGTCTTAATTTCTTTTTTCAGGAGTAGATGGACATTCGTGTGACCCTCACCCTACTCCAGATCCAGATTGTGTTTGGACTTGAAATTCTGTGCCCGTCACCATATGACAAAAGCATACACATGCAACTTCCAAAATGCAAGTAAACTTAAAACACCGGCAACGGTATTTCTCTCCTCCCAGAGCAATCACACTGGAGAACAAAGGTTTGGGCGGCAGGCGCAGCTTCTTCTGAAACACTATTTTGACACATTCATCCGGAGCCAATCTGCAGAAAGACCCTTTCCTGGCCTTATAAGCATACATAAATATGTGACAGAGTTAAAGGTCTCCACTCTTCAGAATGAAGTGGTTTGAATGTCTGGCGAAATGGGACTGCAAAAAATTCATTCCAACTTTGTCTCTAGGCAATTCACCTTTGGCCCAGTGATGATATGAGTCTTTCTGCTGATGGGGGAGATATAATAAGTCAGGTCAGGCAGTCTCTAGAAGGCAGGGGCCTATTTGTTAGCAGAATGAGGCAGGTGTACTATTCTAGGGGAGATTAGCTCATCCCAGCATGATAATTACCTCCCAGGAAACCCTCAAGGTGACCCATGCAACGCGGGCGCTGCACATCCACTCCTGGAAATGGGCATGCCTGTATCGTTAAGTAGGCTTAATTTAGAAACTCCAAATTTAAAAACACAAATCAGTGAGTGATAATTTCCCTGTCCTTTCATTAAGACATTAAAATGTCTCCAGCTAGCGCGAGCTCACTCAAGAAGGATGAGCTAGATTACAGCTCTGCTGCCAGGCGAGCGAATTATCCTCCCTCCGCGTTTCCTGGTTGATTTTCTTACTGGAGTGGGAAACTGCAAACCAGAAGCCAGAGAGCCCACGTTCTGCCTGCTGAGGTCCCTTTGGCTGTTTGTGCCATTTGCTGAATCCCACCTTTTGGCAAATAAGTTTGAGTGAGTTGTGTATTTTCCAAAAGAGAATCACGGCGTTTCAGTTATAACATCAACAGGCAAAAGGGGAAAATGACAGTTGGGGTTATTTGGGGTTTTTTATGTAAAGTCTAAGAATATAGATTGCTCTTCTGACAATATCCTGACTTTGAGATGGCCGTCCTAACAGGGTCTCGGGCTGCTGAATGCTTTAGCCCTGCTAAGCAGAGTTGTGTCACCGCCGAAAGCCGTAGGCAAAAGCTAGAACCTCTTTGGTTTTCTAGGTCAGTGAAGATGACCTGAGAAATTCTTCAGCATCACTGGTCCCTTGAGCACACTCCTGACAGCACAGGGCTGGGGAGGTGGCAGCGGCTGCATGATGACAGCTGCCAGATTTATCATGTGGGCACCAGGCTGGGGGTTGAGGGGGTGCACCAGGAGAAGCGGCAGAAATAGAAGCAGGAGGGTGGGATAATATAACGAGGAGTCACGGAGTTTCACCAACTCTTCAGTTGGAGGAATATCAAGCTAGGACGTTTCTAAGGATTTCTTGGGTAGAGGCCTGAACTTATCAGAGCTTTATTAGCAATGAAAGTTTTCAGCAGGCATTCTTCAGGATGCGTAATGAGAAAGTATTTCACACACAAAAATCAGAACATGAATATTAATATAGCAATCTTAAGAAAGATCAAAATTAAAAGATATTTGATTTAATTAGTAATGAATGATTTGAGTTTTGTATTTGGTGTCTTTCTAAGGGAAAAGAATCTATCCATTCTATACTGTGAGTGGCATTAAATTTGTTGTTCATTGAGGCTGGAAGAAATCTTGTGGCTCTCCCATATTGTTTAAGGTCTAGTCCCTGGTGAGGCTAACCAGCATGATAACCCCCAGAAGGGTATTTCTCAGAGAGTGAATTTGGACCACCTGTGTGGTGGATCCTTGCAAAAACCACCTTGTCTCCCAAGACCCATGATAGTTCAGGACACCCTGCAGGACAGTCAGGATTTGTCAGACCCCAATCTAGTGGCACCCACTCCCTTGTTGTCAGGATCCCCGCACCAACCCCACCACTTGGCCTCCCAATAGCCTGAGCAAGAAGAGAAATCAAATAAATACATGACTCCTTCTGCAGGAGGAGTGACCTACAGAAATTGTACAAAAACTGTTCACTCACTGATGATGGCAGAAAGCAGCATAAAATCCTGGACACATTTATCAGAAAGTAACTTAATCCCTATTTTGAAAACATTACAATCGTGTTATTATTATATGAACTTGACATAGAAAAATACCTTCACGCAGAAGGAGTAAGTTAACAGAGGGCAGGTGGCATCTAATCTCTTAGTGTTCTGATACTTCCAAACCAGGTCATGTAACTCTCATTGCCAAAGCAAGTCCGATTTATCACAGAATATATGGCCCGTTGCCTCCTTATTAAGGACAGCTGATTGGAAGAAATTATTTTCCAAAATATCAAATTTAGAATAATTCTGTTAAAAAAAGACTTTAAAGATTTCTTTTGGAAATAGTCCCTGCTTTAAAGGATGTTTTTGTCCACTATAAGAAAGAGAGTTGAATGTATACACGTACACACCACAATCACACCCACAGCCATTTTACTGTTTACCCAACCTATTCCCCTACACACCCTTAGACACTGTGGTTCTATTCCCAGGCCTTGTTAAGACTCTTCTATCACACTAAGACTCAGTCTCAATTTTTAAAATGAACACGTCTTTCTGAAATTACATGTTGAATATCAAACAAAGGCCATTTTAATGTTTTCAAGGCCAGACCAATATCACGGATAAGTCTGAAAAGGATGAAAGTCAAATCAGGAACTGTGTATGGCTTTGATAACCAAATAATTTCAGTGATTAAGAAAGCGAAGTGCGCTCTGGAATCACATTTGCACGATGATAAGGAGCAGCACTTATTTTGGGGGCTCTTTTCCATTGACATAAGACATCAGAAAAAGAAAAGAGAAAGTGCTTATTATAAAAACAATTCTTCTTTATTAGCTCCAATGTGCATAAGAATAATTTTTCATATGGAGAATATAGGGAATTTCCAGTTCCATATGAAAAAGCTATTCTATGTTTTGTGAGGTCTCAATTATATTATAAACTAAATCTTAATTTATAGCACTGATAGAAACATAAGACATCAACTGGTGTTCAATACATTATGTTTCTGTTCCAAGAGGGAGATCTAAGGAGGATTATTTTCTCTACATGTCTAGACATTTTAACTTTATAAAATGATCATATAAATAATAGACAAATTATCCCCTTTGAAGCCAAAACACTATCAGTAAAAGAAGAAACATTTCTTTATTACCCACATTTTTCTGCTTATCCCATATTATATAGCACATTGTTTTTATTCAATAAAGTTACAGAATGAAGAGATCTATATATGTAGCACTGTTCCATTTAATTTTAGTGAAAAATACAATATAGTATTTGAAACCCATTTAGCTTATTTTTTAAAAGAGAGCAAAGAATACATTTTAAAAACCACTAAATTCCACGTCTTATGTCATCAGGGAAATGCATGCTAAAACAAAGAGGTACCACTACATACCTGTTCTGATGGCCAGAATCCAGAACATTGAAGACACCAAATGCTGGTGAGGATGTGGAGCAACAAAAGCTCATTCATGCTGGTGGGAATGCGAAATGGTACAGCCACTTTGGAAGACAGTTTGGCAGTTTCTTACACAACTAAACATACTTTTACCTTACAATTCAGCAATTGTACTTCTTGGTATTTAGCCAAAGGAGTTGAAAACATATCCACACAAAAACCTGTGTACAGATGTTTATAGCAGCTTTGTTCATAATTGCCAAAACTACAGGGGAACCAAGATGTCCTTCAGTAGGTGAATGGATAAATAGACTGTGGTACATCCAGACAATGGAATATTATTCAGAGCTAAAAGGAAAAGCGTTATCAAGCCACGAAACAATATGGAGGAAACTTAAATGCACATTACTAACTGAAGGAAGCCAATCTGAAAGGCTATATACTGCGTGATTCCAATCACAGTATATGACATGCTGGAAAAGGCAAAACTATGGACACAGTAGAAGCATCAGTGGTTACCAGGGATTGGGGAAGGGCTGGGATGAATAGGCAGAACACAGAGGCTTTTTAGGGCAGTGAAAATACTCTGTATGATATTATAATGATGGATACATGTCATTATACATTTGTCCAAACCCTTAGAAGGTACAACACCAAGAGTGAACCCTCATGTAGAGTATACATTTTGGGTGATTACGATGTGTCAACATAGGTTCATCAACTGTAATAAATGTACCACTCTGGTGGGGGATGTTGATAATGGGGGAAGCTAGGTATGTGTGGTGTTATGGGGTGTGAGACAAATCTCTGTACCTTACTCTCAATTTTGCTGTGAAAGAAAAACCGTTCTGAAAAAATAAAATCTTTTTTAAAAATTCAACATTTATTCTTTATAAAAGCATTCAGATACATTTTCCTTAATAGTTAAATACGCAAACAGAAGCTTAAATTTGTCCAAGTCAGTCAAGTTAGAAGGTTCTAGACTTTGCCAGAAATTAACTTCGCATGATTTAAGTAAGAATTTTTGAAGAAATCTATGTCATCCTTATATAAGTCTTTAAGATTAAAGTTCCAATCGTCTATTGCAATGTAACAATCTATCCCTAAAACTTCCTTATTTTATTATTTTTCATTTTTTATGGATCAGCAATTAGAGCAGCACTCAGGTTGGGCAATTCTTCTGCTTCACATGGTGTCAACTGGAGTCATTTGGTGATATTCAGCTAGAGAGTGAGCTGATCTGGATTCCTTACTCATGTACTTGGAGCTTGAGATGGGATAGCTCAAACAGCTGGGGACTGGCCACCATTGGTCTCTTCCGCTGTCTCTCCACATGGCTAGCCTGGGCTTCCTCGCAATAGGGCAGTATCAGGATAGTCGTGTTTCTTATATAGTAGATTAGAGCTCCAAGAGTCAGTGTTCCAACAGACAGGAAGTAGACCCTTCTAGTCTCTTAAGGCATAGACCCAGAAACTGGCAGAGCATCACTTCCATTATATTCTATTGGTCAAAGCAGTTGTGACTCACCCAGATTCAAGACTAGGAGGCATAGGTTCACCTCTCAGAAAAAATATCTAAGATTTTATGTCATCTTCAATCTGCTACAACAGAATGTTTCATTTTGAAATTGTGTTGTTAAAAATCTTTTCTACAGGGGCCAGCCCTGTGGCCGAGTGGTTAAGTTCATGCCCTCTGCTTTACCAGGCCAGGGTTTCACCGGTTCAGATCCTGGTCATGGACATGGCACCGCTGGTCAGACCACGCTGAGGCGGCCTCCCACATGCCACAACCAGAAGGACCCACAACTAAAAACATACAACTATGTCCTGGGGGGATTTGGGGAGAAAAAGCAGGGAAAATAAAAAACAAAGATTGGCAACAGTTGTTAGCTCAGGTGGCAATTTAAAAAAAAAAAAAAATTCCTACAAAGAACATACAACATACAAAGAACATTTACCCAATTTTCAGTACCAATTTCAGTGTCCCCAGTAAAATAGAGAGTAACCAACAAAGAAAGCCATAGGAAAGCCTAAAGACATATGGAAATAAACTATGTGTCACATGGAGAATATAGCCTAACAGTCAGTCCAACAGTAAAAGGTAATATTGAATTTAGGGACTTTTGTCTCAGTTAGTTAGTTACTTTGTTTACATTGGATTACGAAGAAGTCATTTGAATGCATAGAAAAGTAAATTAACACATTCAACCCTAAGAGTATAACTGCCATACCGAAAGTTTAGCTTTAAAGAGTTTGTGTCTTACCAAAACCTCAATTTAACTTTGGAAATGGTTTTATAGCATAAATTATATGCTCAGGCCAACAAGACTGATTCCATAAGACATACCCAGTAATCATCTTAATTACTTCACAGTCACTCAGCTCTCAAAATTAATCAAAGTCAAGTATTTTCTTACTGAAAGAATCCTAAGTAAAAAGAATACAATTTTTTCTCTCCTTATGGAATTGGTATGGACTAGTCAAGGTGCCTGTTAGAATAATATCTGTAAATTAAACCTGTGTCCTAATCACCTCTTCCTATAAGGACACTAGTCAGATTGGATTAGGACCCACCCATGTGTCTTCATTGTACCTTAACTTACCTTAGTCACCTCTTTAAAGACGCTATCTCCAAATACAGTCACATTGAGAAGTACTGAGGTTAAAACTTCAACATATGAATTTTGAGGGAAGACAAATCAGCCCACAATAGGCAGCGTACAAAAAGTTATCAGTGTAGGAGTAGGCCAGCAGCAGAATCATAAGAACCCAGGCAGCTACACTCAAATATAGCCCTTGGAAGATCTTGAGAGGACCAAAACAGAAAGTCAGTCTTACAAAAAGTAGATATTTCTAGAAAAACAAACAAAACAATAGAACTATAATTTTAAAAGTTGTTATAAATGTGTTACTATATCTTGAGCAAAAAACAAATTCAAATATTTTGTTTATAACTCTTGTATACAATACTGTAATATATGTTACCTCATATAGTCATGCATCATTCAGCGACAGAGAATGTTCTGAGAAATGCATCATGAGGCGATTTCATTATTGTGTGAACATCAGAGTGGACTGAAGGGGAACAAAATTTGCCACTCCAAAATTTGTCTCTTTAAAATGAGAATTATTTTAGGCTGATTATTTTTAAGAAACAAAAGACTCAGAAAGTTTTTCTTGTTACCTCCCCCCTAACTGCCTAAAAGAATTCGGATAAAAAATCTGTCTCAGGAAGTGAGCTATCACCTTAGCGTAACATGAGCTAGGTGATAGTCAGGGAGGAACCTAGAAAAGCCTGTTTCTCTGTGTACTTCTGTTTCTGTGTGGCCAAACACTTGTTTTCCAAATGTTCACTCCTTTTCAACTACCTCTGAATTGCCTTCCTTTACCTTTGAAGTCCCTGACTCTCCCCACCCCAACATCTCCTTTTGTCTTTAGCTGAGGATGGTATTTAAGGTGAGGGCTTTGGCCATTTTGGCCAGTTACTCAGTTTTCTTGCGTTTCTCCATGTATATATGTTATTAAAATTTGTTTGTTTTTCTGCTATTATCTGTCTTGTGTCAATTTAATGCTTAGACTACCCAGAAGAACTTAGAAGGGTAGAGAAAAATTTCTTCCTCCCCTACAGTACTTACACAAACCTGGACGCTATAGCCTACTACACACCTAGGTTATACTGTACTAATCTTATGGGACCACCATTGTATATGTGGTCTGTCATTGACCGAAATGTTGTGTGGTGCATAACTGTATTATTTTCACAAGACCTCCTTTAGTGCAGGTTCCATTAACTCATTTGAGTATGAGGTTCTAAGAAACTAAGAGGCTTATTCAAGGTCATACAAGTGACAATCAGGGTGTCCTAGGAATCCTGCCATGACACTGCCTTCCTGCATTAGAAAGAAAGGAATATAAACATTGAAAGTCTTGCTGTGATGAATTTTAAAAGTGATAAACTCAGCTTGCCTTGGGTTTTACTTGTGTGATTCTTTTTTCTCTTCCACCAAATGCCAATTAGCATTAGCCACCCTATTGAAACAAACCTATTGCAAATGGTCATAACTAATCCTTCATAATTGTGCAGAGTCCATCGCCATTTACAGATCAGGCAATGTTCTTCAGAATATGGGCAGGTTTCCTCATAGGCTTCAGAAGACATCACTAGCCGTGGCATCTCCCTGTACAGGCACATGCCTCCAAAATGTTAGTAAGTCAGCAAACTTTTCTACCTCAGTTGCTAAGAATGACCTCCCCTTAGTTTATAGCAATGACTATTTTTGCAATGTGTGTTCTGTTTCCTACAATTTGCTTGTAAATTTCCTTTGGCTTGATGCCATGGTTTCCTACCAGTTCTGCAGTGCTGTTTAATACTACTGTTGAGTATATCTTGACATTTCTTCTAGTCACTTTGCTTTCAGTACAAGCCAAATATCACCCTTATAGAAGTGCTGTCAGGACTAAATGAAATAATAGTTCTGAAGGTACTCCATTTCTTTAAAAGTGCAACATTGACTGTCTTCAATACAGGGGTCACAAAGATTGTTATCAAGGAGCTCACAATCCAGTGACAGAAATACACATTATACAAATAGCTATCAATCTCAGCAGAATTTAACCAGGAACAAAATATCATTCTCATAAAGGAAGGAGAATTTGGAAAACATAATGCCTAAGACTGGCATTCCTGGTGGGGAGAGAGGTAAGAAGCTACCAAAGAAAAATGAGCAAAGTGGTAACCAGAGCACAGAGTATGTTAGGAAGGAGAAAGTTTTAATGGAAGCCTAGACTGGGAAAAGAGATTGGGACCATGTCATGATGCACTTCCAAGGCCCAACTTGCAATGAGGATATGGACCTGATTTGAACAGGCAATGGAAAGCCAATAAAGAATTTTGCATGGGAATGAAGAAGGACCAAAGTTAATCCACTCCCAGGGGATTCTGATGAACAGATTCAGTCATTGCTGTGGAGGAAAGAAGGAAGGAAGAAAGTAGGGTTAGAGTCCCAAATTTTGAATCCTGAATCCCACTATGCCAGCTAATGTTGAACTAGATTCAAGAGTGGACACATTAGACATGAGTGTTCACCTTATTGGGTTTTGGTCCCAAATTCCAATCTGGCCTCCCACCCTGGTGAACTAGGTTTGGCCATATATAAACTGGGAGGATTTCTTTTGTTTCTTAACAAAAAACCTATAGACAGGCACAGCTAGGGGCTTCTAAACCACCTTTCCCTGGGCCCATCGCCAGGTCTCCAACCTCTGGGTGTGAGCCTCTGACTCAAAGAGGAGGCACAAAAATGAGAGAGTGCTTTTGCCAAGAGCCTAGAGAAGAATCTCCTCCAGCTAAGAACTTATTCCCTGTGCCCTGTGCCCAAGAGGCCTTCTAAGGGTAAAGGCATTCCCTGGATGGACATGGTCTTAGGTATCACACCAGCCAGAGGAAAGAGAAGAGAGTAATAGTAACACAAAAAGATGGATAAACATGGTGTTCACTCCCCTAGAGTAAGACTCCCCTTCCTTTTCTGAGTCCTGAATCCCTTTCCTAGGATTATTTAATCTCTTGAACACCCTAGAGATATTTTAGATAATTTTTGTGTGCCATTTAATAAAAAGTGATGTATTTTATTTCAGATTAGTAAGTTATTAAATAGCATGTTATATAGTTCATTTAATAGGTTAAAGACAGTTTATACGAATAATTATTTCTTTACATTTAGCAAGAAATTCATGCTATTTAATTAAATCCAATTTATGTAATAAAAAGTATGAAATTCTTGATGAATGCAATTTAAAAGTAGCATGTTTTTGTTTAAGTATTGAAATGTAGATAAAAATTAAACCACACTGCGATAGTCTGGTGTAAATGAAAAGTCAACTGGAAAACTATATTTTCTCTTTCAACACTAGTTTTTGAAATAGTACCTTCAATTTGGTTCCTACACAAGAATTTGCAACAGATGCAACCGTTGAAGAATGTCTGAAGAAAATGCAGAATTGTTATCGTGTCTATGCTCCTCCTTAAACTCATTCTGTTTCAGTATCACTGTTGTATGTTTCTTGTCCTTAAACAATAGTCCACTATAGGTATAATTAAACAATCTATGACTGAGAAAAAAATTTAAACTGGATAATGTTTAACCTTGACAGCAGTTAGCGATATTGACCTGAGATAAATCCCCTGGGTAACTGAGGCATGAGACACTCATCTTATCTCTACATCCTCATTCAATTAAGTTAAATTAGAGATGCCATTACCACCTAGACCACTGGCTCCCAAGTGTGTCCCCTCTACCAGTAGCATCAGCATCCCCTGTGAACTTACTAGAAATTCAGATTCTTAGGTGTCGCCCCAGACTCACTGAATCAGAGACTCCAGGTGAGGCCCATCAATCTGTGTTCTAATAAGCTTTCTGATCTGGATGCATGCTAAAGTTTAACACTGACTTAGAACAAGTTCAAACACCACACACCCTTTCATGAAGCATCCTTTGGGAAAATCTGCCCTGGAGGAATTAGAAGGGCAAACCTCCCAGGTCAGCAGGCAGGCAGCCCGCAGAAGCCCGAGCAAAAGAAACCATCCAATTCAGGTTGCATGATTAACATGGAAGAGCTACTCTAGAGGTGGAAGAGAAGACTTGAAAGAAAACTTTGGTTTGGTCTCATATTTGCGGTGCATTTTTAAAGAGAATATCACTTTGGAGTCTGAATTGAAATGCTGGCCCACTTATAGGCTGCATGACTGGCCTAGGAGGGAAACTGAACACTTCTTCATCCGTAAATGAAGATCATAAACCCGTCTTTGTGGTACGGTGGAGAGATGTGATGACCTATCACATGTAAAGGTAAGCCAAGCACAGGAGCTTTATTTATTTAAATAGTTGGGTGGTGGGATAATTAACCAAGAAATTATTTTGGTTTTATTCTCCCTTTATTTTGTCCTACTCCTCGCTCCTGCCATTTACAGCCAGGGGCCAGGTTTTATACTCTCTTGGCTCTACGACGGTTTACAACAGCGCAGAATGCACAAGCTGTGGAAGACAATTGCTCTCATTGAGAGATTGTGCCGGGTGTCTTGGAGGGAGAGGAGAGAGAGAGAAGAGGTTTTGAGAAGAAGGGCAAAGGGTAAATTTCCCTGTTCCTGAGAGGAGGTCAGAGCCTGCAGGGCTCCTGTGAGGAGTGGGATCCATGCACTATTCCATGGTAGTGTTAGCCAAAGGCCGTAAGACTAAGGTTGATCAGGGAGAGAGGGTTCTGGATGGTTTACGGGACTGGACTGCAAACACAAGGGCTCCTGGGTTTGGCAAAGATTCCTGGTACAGAAGCAAAGCAGCAAAACTTCCTGACCAGAAATGAACATCCAGGCTAAGAGAATGGGTGTCTTAAAGGTACTTAGTTTGAAGGCCAGTGATGGGCAGAGAGTGTGCTGCACTTCTATATAAGTTCCTGGGGCCTTTGCACAATGCAGGAGAGAGAGCGTCCTAAAGCAAGTTGAATTTCTTGTCAGGCCCACAAGAAGCTTTGGAGATGGATGGTAGTTCACTCAAAGCAATTTTTAAAACGTGATATTTCTTGTATATCTGAGTTTTTGGACTGAAAAACATGCCCTCTACTATGTTTATCATTAACAGCCTTTTCGCCTTCAGATTTACACAGATACATTCTATCTAGTTAATGAAGGCAAGGGCCTTCTCATGTGTCGGAGAATGGGAGGGTGTCAGCATTCCTCTTTCATCCTTAGGAAGAAGGGTTATAGCATGCGCCTCAACCAAAAATCTATCAAAAACTTACAAATGTGGGTTTGAGCAAATGCAAGTAGTGACTTCAAACCTCATTTGAGTCTACATTTGTAAAACAAGATTCTGGAACTTAAAATTCTTCTTACAATTAAAGTTATTAATATATTCCTATAAAATTCTTTGTATATAAAAATGGCTCATTGAATTAAGTTCTCTCGTGATACATAAATTTGACTACAAAGACCAATAAGAAACTAGCAGGCCCTTCTCCAGGAGAGTCCCAGACCAACCAGGATGAGGGAAGAAACATGCGCAACTGTGACAATGACAGGAGAGGTCCTAACTTCTCTGGGCACATGCATAATAAATTGCAACATCCACATTACTGTGCAATAGAACAAATAGAAACATTCACACATAAAAAAGGGATAAAATCTGACCTTCACGCTCGATCAGATGACATCAATGGTATGGTGGCCAATGACCTTCTAAAGATGATAAAGCTCTAGAAAAATAGGCTATGTGAACACATTGGCCATTTGAAGTGCTTTCCTGAGGAATTGCTGAACTGCTTCAAACCTAAAATTACAATTCAAGAAAGTACAGTTAAGTACTGGCAAAATATAATTAAATAAACTGGCCAATTCAATATAATTTGCCATTATCTCACTCACAATTTGAGATATGTTATCTGAGGCAATTCTAATATTTGACTGCATTTACACACATTTTGAAATTCTTGGTGATGGCTAAAAAAGTGACTATCAATTAGATCAACACTCCTTTTTTTCTTTTCTTTTCTTTTTTTTTTTTTGGTTTGGCACCTGAGCTAACAACTATTGCCAATCTTCTATTTTTCGTCTTCTTCTTCTCCCCAAAGTCCCCCAGTACATAGTTGTATATTCTAGTTGTGAGTGCCTCTGGTTGTGCTATGTAGGACGCCACCTCAGCGTGGCCTGACGAGCAGTGCCAAGGATCCGAACCAGCGAAACCCTGGGCCGCTGAAGCTGAGCGCGTGAACTTAACTCGGCCACGGAGCCAGCCCCTCAACTCTCCTTTCTTAATCTCTGGGGCAAAGCGAAACATCCTCTGTATATAAAAGGAATAATCTCTACCCTCCTCCCATTAGACAGAAATTCATTCTCTCATCCCATAAGCCTGTGAATTTTTTCCCTCTGAGAGTTTGACAGCCCCACTTCCAACCCTATAGGTCAAGGTACAGAGCAGAGTGTGACTACTATGATTAACAGGTATTGAATCCTCGAGTTTTGCTAGCTATCATGCAGGGACCAGTGAAAGGAGGCCAAACAAGGAAAAAAGTATGCAAAAATACAAGGGTCAAAAGAGGTACCATAGATTGTTGGTAAAGAGTATGGGACTCTGGGAGCCAACTACCCGCCTGGGTTCAAATCCTCCTCCAACCTTCCTAGGTGTGTAACCTTGGGCATGCTGCACAGCCCCTCCACACATCAGTTTCCTTATCAGTAAAATAACCATAATAACACTGGCTACCTTAGAGAGGGTTAGTGAGGATGAAGTGAATTAATATCTGTAAAGTGCTAGAACGATGCCTACCCATAGTTAGTATGACATAAATGATTGATAACTAAATAAAAAAATCAAGACAAAGAATAGCTAATATTTAGTAGAAACTACCCTGGTAGAGGTGGGTTAGGGTGTCTTCAAATCTTTATTTTATTTCTTTACAACTGATATATTTAGTTTCTAAGAAAATGGAATGAACCATCTAGGAAATGCTATATTTGTGTCAGGGTCCAAGAGTTCATATAAAGCTATAAAAGTTGTCAGAGGAATTTAGTATAGGTAGGTTTTCACTGTACAAGACTTAACTCTGAGGTGGGGGTTGTTTATTTGCTTTTACTCTTGGTAGTTTTGAAGTCTGAGATTGGAGTAACTTTAACACGCCTTGTTGGAAAACTCTAGGCCAAGTTTCCAAAATGAAAGTTTTATTCCAGATTTATTTTTGGCAGCAAATTTTTACATAACAATGCCCAGGTCTTTTGTGGGAGAAAGGGATGTAAAACACAGTACTTGCTCTCCAGGAGCCAAACGAAGAAGACAGACAAACAGATATAAAGTGTTTAAAAATAATTTTAAAGAATCAAATTCAACTAACATCGAAGATCTGATTGCATGCCAGTACTTTCACATTTGTTGTCACTGTCCATCTCATGTATTAATATCTCCATTTTATTTAAAAAAAGCAAGACTCAGAGAGGTAAAAATGACTGGCTCCAGGTCTAGAGTGCATTATTGAGACCTGTTCAGGAGCCAAGTTTATCTGACTCCAATCCAAAGTTCTTTCTGTTCTACCAAAGCTGCCAAGATGATCATCCAATCTAAAGATAAGACGCGATTTAGGAGTTCAAAGGAAAGGGAATTCGAAGTGGATGAAAACAAGCAAAAGAATCTTGCAGGGAAGAGGCTGAAAAGTGGTTAGGATTTGGGGAGGTGAATAGGAGAGAAAGGGCCACAGTGGGAAGTTGAGAAGTACAATCAAGGAGAATGCAAAGACAGGCTAGACTAAGGAGCAAGGAGACGCTGGAGTCATGGTAAAGACGAGGGAGACACAGCCAGCAGAGCTTAGGCACAATGTTGGGAGATCAGGAGCCTTCACAGGCTTCTCAGCAGGGGAGTAGATGTCTTATAAGTATTCGTTTAGCAGCAGAATTTGAGAAAGGGAAGAGGTGGCCAGGAACGCTGCTAGAAAGCTGCTGCATTAGTTCAGGCAAGACTTGACAAGTGTCTGCGGTTGTCTGATGACTATGAGATAGAAAGGAAATAACATCAACAGCTCTCAGTCTAAAGGAAAAATTTCAAGAACTTACTCATTACGAAGCATGAAGGAGAGCAATCTGTTAGAAACGCCTTCAGGGCTTTGAACCTGGAGAACTTCGACAATGGTGAAACTGTTAATAACAGGAGACCTGAGCCCAGCAGAAAGAGAGGCACCCAGATCTGGGAAAGACATGGGCAAAGCCTTTGATTTGGAGGGAAGTAAACACCACAAACAGGAGACACTGGGAACCAAACTGAGTTTAATTCTACGTCTGTTGAGCTCCATGTGACACTGGGACATACGAATACCAATGGGCTTTACAAAGTCCCACAATGGGACTAAAACTCTGGTAAGCAGTCAGGATGAAAATATAAATGTAAGAGTTATCAACATAGAAATGTGTAGAAAGTGAGTTATCCAACTAAGCAGCATAAAGGACCACTGAGATGTTCTACGCTGTCCAGGAGTCACCAAGAAGAGTTGCCATTTGTTCTCTTATTCTTCTGTCTCTTAGTTAACATCACAAAATGTTCAGCATCTGACTTCTGAGGAGCAGGCAGGATATGAGAGGCATTCTCATTTTCTATGCATTTGCTTTCCATTTTTTGAGAGGAGTAGCCACTATTTCCCTGTTGAAACCCCTGAAAAAGGAACACATGAGAGAATTAAATGTGCTAAGAAATTTGAAATGCTAAATATGGCACTTTAGCATTGGCTATATAAGAATTTCAGTGTTCCTGCCAGCTCAGATACAGGCAATTTTATCTTTAATTACCAAAATAAATGTAATTTAAAGTTTTTCCTGCATACCTAAAGTTAGAAAATAAAGTGCTCTCTTAAGTATAATAAAATGTCTTGATCTAAATTGGACAAATTATAGTATCACAGAACCTTAAGTGTTGGAAGGGAGTATCAAAGACGTCTAGTCCAACATCTTTGGACGACATGGTGGAGGTGTTGGCTAGGCCACTGTTGGCGGACAGCTGGCTACATGACTACTTACACATACATCTTGTCAACAGTCCTCAAACGTCACTCAAGAACCTTACCCAGTCTGCAAAGTGACAAGGTTCTGTATCTTGCATTGTCACAGAACATAGCAGTGTCCAGTTCTAACATTAACCTAACTTAGGACAAAAACAGAATCTTGGAAAGTTCTATTTCCTTGGGAAAGTTCGCTATATGAAATGTAAATCTGTTCTCCCGGGTCCACAGGAGAATCATCAGAGGTGGTCAGAGTAACGGAGCTACAGGCAACCACATTCCTCTTCCCCTCACATCTGGTATGGATTTACAGTGATGAAAAAAAAAGGAATCATTTAAATTAGGTATGTGGATTTGTGCCTTGACCTTGTTAAGTGAAAAGTAGGTGTTACTCCCATGAATTTCTATGAAATTGGTAGTAAATGTGTAAAAGTCAAGGCCCCCCTACAGAATATTAAGAAGCCATGTGTTTGAAAATGTAGAAACACCAAATGCTAGTACATACATGCATGGAATAGATGGACACAACTCAGATGATTTATTAGAGATATGAACTTGGGTTGCCTTTTTTTTTAATGTAGCAAAAATATAAGAAAAAGTTGGAAAATAAGTGAGGATGAAATTAAGGAAGAGCTTCATTGTCAAATATTCAGCGACCAGGTCCACTGTCATTCTGAATATAACATAAAGGAGATGAAGCGTTAAGAATAAATGCTTTTCTTAAGAAGAATTTGCCATGAAGTTTGAGAAATTCTGAGATTATTTTTTTATCCTAGAAAAGATTATTTTATTTCACTCGAGCTTTAAAAATTCAAATTAAACCGCTAGACTTTTTAAATAGTGTCTTGTCATCTTCTTTAGCTCAGGAAGTTAATATTTTCCCCCATTCCCACTTTTGGCCAATCCGGCCCTCCATTTCCACGTTGGATCAGGACTTGGTGTTACAGAGAGTGCCCAGAATGTTTGGTCTTTGACCTCTGCTTCCAGATAGTTTTAGGCAGAAAAGCCCCATGATTATTCCCTTTGCCTTCTGCAGCCTCCCTTTGTCTCTCTGAAGCGTACAGGTTCACAGCCAGGGCCTGGTTCCTATTACAGGTTTTAAGATGAATTCTATACAGTGAAAAGAACTGTTTTTATTTCTTTGGAATTATTGGCTTTCAAAGCCTTTGAATTCCCTGCAGATAATTACTGTTTTGGCCCATGATTTCTCTGATATTTGATGCCTCTGAGTGGAATAAATTACCTTTCTAACAAGGAGGGTTAATTGGTGGTTGTGAGCCAATGTATGTGCCCCCTGTATTATCTTTTAAGTGCCCTGCAAACTCTGACCATCAAAACATCTTATTGTTTTAAACCATCTCCTCCAGTACCACTTGTGGTTTGGATTCTTGACTGCCGGAACCTAAAAGAAATAGGGAGGCATTTTAGTAGCTTCCTGTGTTTTCAATGATGAGGATTCCCCTGTTTTTGTGACATCTGTACCCCCTCAAGGTGACCACATTTCTTTCTGATATTGTGGATAAGAACTGTGTAAACCTAAGATACCTACGCCTAGATCCAATCTCATAAAAATTAGCCAAGTTCAAACTTAGAGCTGAAGTTTCCGTAAAGTTAACTCTATCGGCATTCAGCCTCTCTTAGCCATTTCACAAATTCATCTCTGAGAAACTACGCTTTTTTGTGTCAGCATTTGTCTTATTAAGCCCATGAAACTAAAAATGTCTCAACGAAGTAAAACATTAGCACCAACTTTCACAGTAAATTGTTTTGTGTGAATGAAAGCTTTTCAAGAGTGTAACTCTCGGCAAAATTACCCAAAAGTAGTTTAGTAAATGCCATGAAACATAACATCTGCGTATCAAAAATGCATTCTGTATGCTGCAGGAAAATTGCAGTACTGAAGCAATTTTCTAATATTTACATATTTATAACAAGTGCCTGTCATGCGAAGGCCCGGCTCACCTGCAATACTTTCATGTCACGTAAAATGAAAAATGTCTCATGCTTGGGTGTTCTAATAACCATGATATTATTTTAACAATTACACTATTTAATGCCTTGGATTAGTCCCTCTGATAGTGCTATTAGCTGTCACTATACTCGATAATAGGTGGCTTCATCTTTGTTATGACATGATCTTTCCTACTGTTTGTTGACCTTTCAATACAAGGGGGAGGGGACGCTCCCAGCCCCCCAAACCTTTAAGCAGCTACTGTAAAGCTGCAGTCTAATTCTCAGCTGGAATGTTTAGAAACCCTCGGTGCTAAATACCTCAGTGGCCTGCTTAAACACCAACAACAGCCTTATGGGGCCTTAGCCGACCTTAAACACATCTTTTTTTGTTGAGAATATTGCATTCTGCCACAATTCTGTGGGCTAACCCTGGGCTCACATTAAACATACCAGCCTCATTGAAGCTTACTGAATTGAGTTGAGTTGCTCTTTGTTTCATTCTCTCTCGGCTTCACCCCCGACTGGGACTGGGCAGCCTTTCTTCCAGTGGAGCGTGCTTTAAAGGAACCCAAAGAAGAGAAGGAGGGGGGAGGGGGAGAAAAACCAAAAGGTGCAGCTAAGGCCCATAATTAGTCTTGATCCTCCAAGTCTAAAATATTTTAACGCCAGGTTTCTGATTGCAGTATGGGCAAAGTGGATTTGGGAATGCAGAAAAGTAATTAGGTCTGTGCATTGAAGTGTGGAGAGCATTTAAAAGTGAATGGGTGGTTACTACATTCTTGGCAGGCTGTTTTTTCTCTTTTCAGGCTCTGCTGTTGTTAGAGGTGATGGGTTTATTGCCTTTTTTGCACACTGGAGGTGTCTGTGTTTTTCTTAACCTGGCCTTTTGCTCTCCACCTCAAAACTGAATCCTCATGGTGTGAGGAAGAATGAGGAAAGTTTTTTAAAAATAAGAACAAGTCACATTGGCCAAATATTATGCAGTGAAGCAGAATAAGTGGGGGATAAACCTCCATGCTGCAACAGGTCACTTATAAAGATTCTGGGTTTAATTAATGACTCACTGAGCATTGGACCAACTGGAGACAATGGTCACCCCAAGGAGAAGGAAAACAAAATGTGCTATTCTCTAGCCGTGTTCACAGAGCCATCCGATCTATCTGGGGAGAGCTGACATCATTATGCTCCTCCGAATCCTGCTACAGAAGGTCCAGCCCATAAATGTCTGAGTAGTCAAATATGCATGTTTTTGATTACTTCAATCTATAGAACTGCTGCAATTTGCTCAGATCACATGTTCCTTCAGCCTAGAACTTCATGTCTGCCAGTCAAGTTATCATCAGTGCTGGTTTGAAAGTCATAGAGAATCTACGTATTTAAAAAAAAAAAGAAAAAAGGGGGGGCGGGGGTGGATGGGAAGCTGAGGGAAGAGTTGATAGAATTTAAATGGACTCCTTTTGATTTCCGCAACATTTTTTTTCTTCTTTTGCTTCAGGTGAATGATACAAAAAGAGTAGGCTTGTTTCTTTAGCAATATAGACCTTCATGTGAAAAAATTGCATGGGGCGACATGTTCTTTCCAAAAGCATTGATGCAATCTGCTGAATTTGAAAAGGCAGAATCGGATCTAGCCAATGGAGAACCAAATGAAATAAACAAAAGGCAGGTTTGGGGTTTTTCTTTGGGTTGTTGTTGTTATTTGAGGGTTTGGAGTTTTTCTGCTTGTTTTTTGTTTGTGTTTATTTTAGAAATGTGCCTTGGAAAGGCCTGCATCGAAGATAACTGGACCCGTATATTCACGTCCTTGGGCAACTACTTCAACATACTTGAATTTTAGACAAATAAGTTCCTTACTTTTTAACACTTCTTAAAAGTTGTATTCAGTATCTTAACTAAGTGCTATTCTACCATTATCTAGTCTGCTGTATGAGAAGTGTTTTCCCTTAGCCACATAGAGCTCTTCACTTGTGTTTATCTCCATTTCTAGTGAACAGGAATGAGCACTTCAGTGTTGCACGTTTTACCATGTTAGCCCTGGCTGGACTCAAAACAGTTCTCTCCCGCCAAGATTTCCCATTAAAAGATTAATACCGCAGGAATATTGCTTAGCTACTTTATGTCTTCTGTCTTCCAGAAGATACAAAAAAAATATGTGATCTGATGCCCTTATAAATAAGATTTGCATCTTAATCATAGCCTGTTTATAACAGAGAAAATTTGGAAACAACATAAATGTCTAGCAATGAGGGATTAGTTAAATAAACAATGATACATCCATACAATGAAATGCTATGGAACCATCAGGAATGATTTTGGGGAAGACTAATGGCCAGAGATTTTCAAAATATGCCAAGTTTAAGTTTAAAAAGCAGATTATAAGGTAATATGCACAGTATAATCCTCTGTGTGTGTATATATAAAATAGGTAGTAAATTATATCCATTTAAATATATAATCAATGTAAAAAAAATTGTAAGCCCACTTTTAAGAAAGAAAAGAATATACCAAAATGTTAAAAAAAAGTTTACCCCTGAGTAGTGGAATTTAGGGTGATTTTATTTTCTACTCTCTGTTTTTCTGCATTTTCAAAAGTTTATTTAATGAACTTAAAATAGGACAAGATAGTTTTATAACAAAGGAACTATTAATAAAAGTCATTTAAAAAGAAATAGCTTACCAAACTATGATATTTAATTCTCCACACATACTTTCTAAAATACCCTTTATGATCTGTCCCTCTAAGGGCAAAAAGGAAAAGTCAGGAAACAAAAATAAGAAGTTTCTCCCCTCACACACATCCCGTCTTTATTGTGGTACCTGAATATAAGCTTCATTACCCACAGTGTTTCCTGAGGCCCCCTCTCCAGGTGCCTAACAGGCAGAAAAAGACTCCAGCATTCCACAATTAAACTCTATTTTACACTTAGAAAAACCCAAGTGAAAAAATGTGTCTCCCTCTCTCATCTTTCTGCCATGAGGAGGGACGGATCACCACTTGACCTCATTCTGACCGGGCTCTGTCCAGAACGTGCACTTCAGGACTGGGCGCGCTGGCCGGGGCCATCCTCCTCCCTGACCCTATAAAGGGAGGATTAGGACTCAGTGACTTGTATTGAGAAATATTCCTTCTTGGATGCCTGATGTATTCCTCATTATGCAAATGGGAAATAAGCACTAGCATATCCAGGTCAGATGCATAATGTGTATAAATAATTGCTGGGGGAAATATGTGGCTCAGTGAGCTCATCTAAAGTCAAAAGCTTAAGAAGTTTGTGTCCAGCATAGATGCTGACTTGCTGGGAGCCCATGGGAAAAATCACTTAAACTCTCTGTGTTTCATCTTAAAATAGAGACGACAGGAATGTTGACCCAGGCCCCAGGGAATAGCGAAAGATTGTGAAGCACTTCAAAAATTCTTGTATCAAAGTAATAGGTGCTATTTAGGGAAAAGGTCATGAAATAATCAAAGACCTCCTGAAACCTCAATAATAACACTCTGATTTGACAAACTGTGATCGAGGCATAGTTGAAAAGGCATAAGTAAATTCACGGAAGACCAAATTTACAGACATACCTAAAGCATTTGCCATAGTTCGTTTAGGGACTTTATGATCTTTTTTGCAGAAGACTCGTTACTCTCCTGAAGCAGAGCGTACCAATCAGCTGTTTGTGCTGATTCTCTGGCTTCACGTGGTTTAGAAAAGAATCCCACCCTGAGGTCAGTTGCTGAGAAAGTTCTTGAAAGCATCACTTACTACAAACTAAATTGTATTCAGCAGGTAGAAATTAACACGTGGGCTAGACACAACCTTGGATCACAAAAACACACATGGAAGCCGCAGGAGGCTGGAATATGGTGCTGTCCTATAATTATGTGGCTTTTCTGCAACAGTCAATGTAAGCTTCTGTGGTTTCCATTAGGAATACCACTAAGAGTAATTGGCAGAGGGATGTTTCTAGTCTCAATTCCATCTCCCTCTCCCATTGCTGCTGGGCACAACACCTCCTACAATCTCTGATTTGAGACCAGACAATGTCCCAGTTTTAGTTTGTCATGATACTTTCTAGATGGTTTACCAAATTTTCTACATGGTCAAAGAAATAGGGCTGGTGACCCATGATTTGGGTCATAGTCTTAAGTCACCATCTTTTGTTCTGATGTGTACCCACACAGGGGAGATAGTAGAGAAAATTCTGAAAAAGCCAGAGCAGGGACTGGAGCTATCTTTATGCCACCTGGAATTTTTACCCTTAAACAAAATGATTCAAAACCAAACAAAAGAATGATCCCTTCCTCTATGTCTGATAGTCTGTTGTATTAGTTAATCATCATTTCTACCTAGTATGGTGGTTCAAAGAATGGGCTTTGGAATCAGACAGACCTGGGTTCAAAACCCAGCTCTCATTCTTAGCTAAATGGCCTAGAGTAAGTAATTTAATATTTTCTTACCTCAGTCTCCTCATCTATAAAATGGGATTAATAATTGCCACTGCCTAGTGTTGTGAACGGATTTGAGATGAGGCATATAAGCATTTAATAGAATGCCTGGCAAAGAGTAAGTATCCAATTAATGTTAACAGCATTGTTAGCAATACTGCTATTGCTGTGTTGGTAGCTAGTTTCCATATTTGGTAACAGAGAATACTGACACTTGGAAGATTAAGTGGCTGGCAAGCCCAGATTCCAACCCAGGAACTCTGACTGCAAAACACATGCTGTTTCCACTCCCCTTGACTGTTTCTCTCCTTGGGAAAGAGAATCAGAGCAGTTCAGAAGGACATGCTCACAAATCTACTAAGGTAGTCTAACCACCCACATGCAAGGATCTCAAAACGTAAGTCTAGGCATATAGAAATATGTTCTTTTATCCTCAGCAACATTATGATGGCTTCTCTGTGGTGAGTAGTGTGTTTGTCTCAATCCCACAGTAATAATGCTCGCCAGGATACTCTCAATTTCTAAATTTCTCAGCACCAAGGGCAGGAGAGAGAGCAGAAGTGATCATTCCCTTTTTTCTCTCTTTTTTCTTTCTTTCTTTCGGTGGAAAATCCATGACCTCCGTGAACCCTCAACCCAAAACCATTGCCTAAGGCTTGGTATCACTAAGGGTGCAGGGCTGTGGGGAGGGCTGATAATGTTAGAGAAAGACGAACTAGGAGCAGAAACAAAGGCCAGTAAACAGAGTGAAAGAAGCTTAGAAAGGGGGAAGCAGGAGGGGGGTCTGGAAGCGGAGAACACGGCGCAGAAAAAGGACTTGGAGAAAGATTGAATAAATTGTTTGCTTGTGCTGTTTAGCAAAATCAGCTAAACTTGGCTTTCAAAAAGTTTCACACAAAATCGTTTTCACTGATTATTTTTTGGCACAAGAAATTTTGTAAAATTTGGAAATTCACAAAGTGACACAATTTGCTAAAAATGCCATTCAACACAATTTGATGTAAACTACAGAAATGTTATTATAATTCATTAGGAAAACTTAAAAATGTGATAGTGTCCTGAAAACTTGGATTGTTGCCACAAGAATCACTGGCAGCTAAAAACCAGCATAAGAACCAAAATGCTCAGTCTCTATTCACAGGCAAATGTCATGTGTCTTTTATGTGGTTAGCTTTGCTTTAATATCCTGGAGATATTTTGTAGCCATTTTTAGTCTTTCATTTTATTTTTTTCCCAGGAGTCAAATCCTACAGCCCTGACACATGTAGGCAATTCTATATAAAAGCGATTTGACCCATTTACCAGCAAGGAAGCAAAGCTTACTGCTACAACCAAGTTCTGAAGATCTGAGTTTAGATTCTACCGCCCTGTTGTTAGAACTGGCCCATGCCTTGTTTGTTTGTGTGTGTGTGTGTGTGTGTGTGTGTGTGTGTGTGTGTGTTCGTGTTCTGAATAAGATAAAAGTGGCTAGCTTCCTAACAGAATCCAGTGCTCCTAATATAATGCTGGAAGGCATATGTTATACAACAACAACAAAAAATCCTGAGTGAACTTCAGACAGAAGCCCTCCTTCAGGGAAAGAATTTTGTCTTGACCATCCAAGGAAGACCTTGGCAGAGAGTAGGTGCTCACTAAGTTATGGGAAAGAAGGATGGAGGAGAAGAGGAGAGGGGAGAGAGAATGGGAGGGAGGAAGAAAGGAAGGTTCAGTTCACATTCTAACACATGGTAAAGCGAACTCAGACAAATCGCTAACTTTTTAAAACCTGTTTCCTTGTGTATAAATGAGAATGATAATATCTACCACCAGTTTTATTTATAGCCAGGACTTCATGGTTTATCAGAGGTTTTCATATACTTTGTGTTATTAAATCATTATATTATTGTTTTTATTGTTATTCCTATCATCATTGTGTATGCCTATATAATGAAAAATGGTTTATCTTTCCTCAGCACCCCCAACCACTCTTTTGATAATTTTCTCAGTTCTATCCATGCTTTATAGCCACATGTCCTCAGTCTTCCCACTTCCAACTACCAGGTTTCTTGCCAGGTAGTTTCCTTTATAAGTCCTACTTAATAGAATCCCCTTAAGCATCTTCCTGACCCGGACAAAATTTATTGATTTAATGTACCCATTCTTTACTTGCCTGCTTTATGCTTGATGATCTAATAAATTCATACCAAGGTGACTCAAATTGTGTATTAGTTCTTGACATCCATCGCCACCCCTAAACTACCAGCACTGGAAAGAATAAAACTACATTTCCCAGACTCTATTGCAAATGGAGTTCCAGGTACATTCTGGATTTGGCCAAAGAGATGTACTTGTGACAAATTTGATACACAGGAGAAGCTATCTTCCTGTGGCTGTTCCTCTGGACAAGCAAGCTCTGACAGTCACACATGCCGGCAGTGACTGGCGTCCATATTTACCTCACTGCTCCTCAGGGTCTTGGGTGAAAGGCAGCCAGAACCGAAGCAGCGGGAGCCTGGGCTACAGCACTTAGCTCAGTTGCAGTGACAATGAGACAAACAGAAACCAGAAGTCAAGGGAAGCTCCCTGACTTCCATTCCTCCAGCCTCTTCCAATGTTTTTGTGACCTCATAATCGCCTGTATTAAATTCCTTTCTGCTTGAAACACCCAGAGTAGTTTCTCTTTTCTGCACTGAACTCTGACTGATACAGTGGTTTAATGACTAATACAGGTTATAGTCAATCATTCCATCCTCCCTACTCCTTATGACTGTGTACACAACTATAGACACACTTCTCCTGCTGTTTTTAGTCTTTATGTACATGTTTATATTTACATCTTCTACTCTATTATATTTTTTTATTTGAACGTCCAACTTTTCTACCTGTGTTGCTAAATTGCAAACTTTTAGAGTAAGATTTCAATGTTGCACTCATTTTTCTATCCCTAGTGCCAATGTCAATGCATAGTGCATAGTAGGCAACTCAGTAAACACTTTGAGCCTCTTTGGGACAGCATGCTTGCATTCCTTCTCTCCCTACAGGAAGGGTTGGCCTCACGTATAGATGCATGAGTTACTTGAATGGTGTTATTTATGCTCTAAGAAAAAAAGAGAGCCTTTTAAAAAATCTACATACAAACACACATACAATCTATTCTTCTATCTTTCTATCTAGACTTATCCATAGCTTTGTGTGCAGGCAAAATGACATAAACACTAATGCAATTATCCACGTTATTCAGTCTTTAAAGCAACACTTTTAAGACAAACAACAAACTGGGAAAAAAATATTTGCATTTGCGTATTTACAATACAGGCAAAGAATTAAACTCTCTAATCTATAAAGAGACCATAGAATTCAAAAAGAAAAAAAAAAACCCTATTAGAAAAATGAGTAATAGCTCACAGAAAAGGAAATACAAATGACTCATAAACATATGAGAAGATGCTCAAATCACTCCTACATAGAAAAAAATGCAAATTAAAACTACATTAAGATACCATATTTCACTATCAGGTTGGTAAAAATCCAAAAATTTGACAACCCTTAGGGTTGGCAAGATATAGAGAAACGGGAACAGTGATTCATTGCTGGTGGGAGTGTAAATAGGTATAATCATTCTGGAAGGCAATTTGGCAATATTTATCGAAATTACAAATGCGTATACTCTTTGACTCAGCAGTTCCAATTCTAGGAGTTTATTCTACAGATATATTCACACATGGGCAAAATCATGAATGCGCAGGGTTATTTACTGCAGCATTTCTTGTAATAGCAAAAGATGGTAGCAATCTAAAAGTTCATCAATAGACAACTGTTTAAGTAAATCATGGCACATCCAAATAATGGGATATTGCTCAGCCATAATTTCTGCAAAATTACTCGAATCTTCAGAAAAATTCGCAGAATGACGAAGTTCCATAGTACGGATATGTAAAGATATGTAAGATATTTTAACAGGGAAAAAAAAACCAAAGTGTGAATAGTATGCTACATTTGTTTAAAAAGTGGGGAAAGGAGTAGGTGTTAGCATTTGCTCATATAAACATTTTTTTCAATATCTAGAGATCAACACAAGAAACTAAAAACAGAGGCGATCTATTTTGGTGTTGAGGGGGAACCGGCAGAAGGGGCACTGATGAGAAGGAAATTTTCACTGAGTTCATTTTACCCTTATTAACTTTCTAAACCATGTGAATCTATGACTCATTCGAACAATTAAATAAATATTAAAATGTAACTACTATTAAGAAAAAGAAGGGTATCTCAGTCTTATTTATCTGATTTGGTCAATTCCTGGCACCTGAAGGCACAACTCTCCAGCCTTTCTAGAAGTTTATAGGCCAGGAAAGAGAGGCTGCAAAGTTTTAAACGTAAAGAGATTGCTAATTGGGCACAATTTTTTAAAATTTATTGGAAATACATTGACATCACAGTAAGTCAGAGTAGGGGGAAACACCAAGAAGTCTTTTCCTACTTAGAAACAGTCCCATATTAATTTTATATTTGTTTGGTTTAATTATCTGCCTTTTCAAAATGTAACACAGGGTCCATTTCATACAAGTATCTTGAAACTTAGTATGCATTATTTATTCTGATAATCTCTTAAAGAATAATCTATATCTGCTGAAGGATGGGCGTTCTCAACTAGAGGGAATATCCAAGCTTGTAAAAAAGGAAAGACTGCATCAAAGTAGCAGGAGGCAGACAGCTCAGCAGCCAGAGGAGAGAGGGGACAAGGTGGGATTTGGAGAGAGAAAGGGGTAAAGAAAGTGAGGTGAGAGGATGACTAATAAAAAGCCCGTTTCCCATTTGCCTAGAAAGTTGCTCGTGACAACCACCTGGGTTCCACCGATAATCAGCGCTCCTGCTATCTCTGATACACAGATTCTGCTTTGCAAATGCTCAAGATTATTGAGGAATCATTGCTTTGTTGATCCAACAGGGAATTAGCTCCTATTTAGCCTCATAGTTTTCCTTTTTTATATACACGTAAAAATCTATACATATTTAATGTATACAACTTGATGAGTTTGGAGACAAGTATATACCTGTTAAACCATCACCACAATCTATGCCATAAACTTAGCCATCACCTCTAAAAGTTTCCTTCTGCTTTCTCTCTTTTCTTTGTGATGTGCGTGATAAGAACATTTAACATAAGATCTACTCTCTTAGCAAACTTTTACGTATACAAAATGGTGCTGTTCACTCCATGCCCTGTGCTATACAGATCTCTAAGACACTCGTGCTGCATAACTGAAACTTTGTGCCCTTTGCCCGTCACCTCCCCATTGCCCCTCCCCCAGCCCATGGCAACCACCATTCTACTCTCTGTTTCTTTGAGTTTGACTACTTTGGATTCCTCGTCTAAGTGGGCTCATAGGTTTCTAATACATACTATATTTCATTATAAGACCTAGTGCTAAAGAATTCTTTTGTGGTTTTTTTCTTAAACTCTACAGTAAAATGGATAGCTATTTAAAGAGGAGAGAATTAGGTAAGATTTTACATTGTGAAAAATATGTATTTTGGATTTAGGCTTGTTATCACATAGGATGTACATGTGCATAAATATCATTTCTGAACCAGCTGGTTTGCTGGAAAGCCCAGTATCAGAGTGTTCAATACTCCCATTAATAGAAATTGCTTGCCTTGTGACATCTGCTAAATAAAACCAATGATAGTAAATAAAATGCATAAAATCAGCTGTCCTACTATCATCTTACGAATATCATGTATTTCCATTGTATTCTGAAAAAGTCGTTGTGCCTATATTATCCAAATCAATAGTCACGACGGATTAAACTTGTACTTCAATGCTTTAAGAATAAATCGTCAGCTGTGGTGAATAGCACAGGACCCTTTATATTACTCCAGCAGGTGGGTATTCAGCCTGGTAGTAAAGACTGTATGGTGCTGGCAGAGTAGAGGTTCCACTTGCAGTGGTCGCCAAAGTGCTTCATGTGTCTTTCAGCACAGATTCTATCATAACTTTAAAGTGTTTCATATTATAGAAACTCTGTAGTGCATGTGCTATGCATATAGAAATACGTTTCCTACTTAAGATGATATGATGCAGTCATGCTGGAAATGTATTTACGTTCATTCCTGCCAGGTTCCCATAATATTGTTGTTACACAAATGCACGTGGTCTGGAATACAGGGTGCTTGGTGGACTGCCAGGCTGAGAAATAGGAGGTGTGTAAAAGAGAACCCTGATTCATGGAATCCAAGCGTGTTAGAGATGCAAGGGACATAGAGATTATAGAGACCAAACCCAATTTTTGCCAGTGAGGAAACTAAGTCAATAATTAAATTTATAAATGCTGTTTATACGTAAAATATTATCTTTAATCTAATCACCTAGCCAAACAGAGCCTGTAGAAAAAATTAAAACTGTGGCTGTATGGATGGAAAAAAACAAAGAAGAAATGGATATTTCACAAGGGAAGACAAACGGTTCTGACAACAGGGAGATAAGCGCCATTTTCTAGATTTGGGAGCGAGCAGGCTTCAACTGTTTTCAGGAACAGAAACAGCTATGGAACAACCATTGCTCTGTTCCATGGAGGCAGGCAACGAATGGGCAAAGCTGCCTGCACCCGAGGTCACTTGGTCCCACTTGGGTCAGGATTTTCACTTCGGGATATTGATACCGATCCTCTCTGTGGGCCCACGCACAGTGTTTGCTGCCACCCTTCAGTCTTCAACCAGGCTGCCTGTGCTTACCATATTCCAGGTGGGATGGCCTGATGAATGGCTGCCTCCACTGATGATTCTTGAATAGATGTGTGTGAATGAGGATTCCCAACTCACGTCCTCAAAGTAATAACTTCCTGCCTTGTAAGATTTTTCTAAAAACAAAAAGTTGTTTGAGAAGAAAAACTTCTAGCATACAATGTTACCAAAAAAAATGAATGTATACTAAAACCAGCATATCAATGAAGAGTTTTAATAGATCTGAATGTATTGTTTGGCACCCCAGCCCTGAATATAGAAATGATGGACTCCCATTTCAGTATATAAAAGGAATTTCTTTCTTATTTGTCATACTGCGACCACATAGTAACTTTATAGTTGCTTTTTTTTTCTTTGGGGGCTCATATATGATAAAGAGCAAATCACTCAGCCTACATCGTGATGCGTTGTAGGGAAGAGGGGCTCCTATTTTCGAGGCTGGACTGTACCTCTAACTTGCTACATGATGTTGGGCAAATAACCTCACCTCTCGGAACCTTAAATTTCTAAAATATAAAATGAGGGGTTAGGTTAAATTCTCTCTTATGTCTTCTGTAGTTTAAAGTCTCTGATGCACTTTGGAGCCAATTCTGTAAACATTTTATAAAATTATCCCTGTGATGACTATTTTCATTATTTCGGTTGAAATCTGAAACCTGGTCGTAGGGCTCGCGCTCAAACGTTTCAATTTGGCAGTGTTCAGCTAGCCTTTAGCGGTTTATCTGGATGGGCACACATGATGGTTAAGATGTCTGAAGAAGTACACAAAGTATTCTGTGGTTGACTTTGATAAGACAAAATGCTTTCTGCAGGGTGTGATTCGGATGAGCACACCAGGACACCCAGCCAAACTCATCTGAACTATCCAAACCCCTTGATTCTGCAAACTGGGTTGCAGATCTTTCAAGAACAGGCTTCTCACAAGATTGCTGGCACTTTCTCTTCCAATCCCAGCCAGAAAAACAGTAAAAACAGCCTTTCTCATATCATTTTGGCATTTCTGGTCTTCGTCCAGGCTGGAAAATTGAAGTGTAAAAGCACTTAACTGAACATTTCAGAAGGTAAAGAAATGTTCAGTTCAAGTTTAGTTCTCAAATGGACAAGTGGTTCTTCTTTTATTCACCTCATTAGAACCCTAGATGCAAGAAATACCATGATTTGCCCTCTGCTTTCAAAGTTATCTACTCTAAGTTCCATGTTAGAAGCAACTAAATTCTTTATGTGCCTCTGTAAAGGGCTACACCAGGCTATGGCTAATGTGTTAGAATATTCATTAGTATTCTCGATTCAGGAATCTCCACTTCAAGCCTTCAGGGAATAAATAATTGAAGAATTTTCACTAGAAAAAGAAAAATGATTAATGATTTGAAATGAAATATATACAACTTACTAAAGTTAACTTAAGCATCAATATATATGCAACTTAGAAATAATATACACTTGTTTTAACTATCCCTTGTCACTCCCATATTAGCAGAACCTTAGGTCGGATTGGTGTCATATTTGCCTTGATTCTAGTTTTGGTTTGCCTCTATTCTCATTTTGTTCTCTGCCATGCACATGTGCAACTCTCACCAGTTCATCTCCAGTGATGGCCCACACTGTTAGATGACAGGCTAGGAATTTTATTTGGTAGAGGTGAAATGCTAATTTTCGTCATTTCTGTTTCCAATAGGGTCACGCATTGCTTAACACTGGGGATATGTCCTGAGAAATGTGTCGTTAGGTGATTTCATCATACGAACATCATAGAGTGTGCTTACACAAACCTAGATGGTATAGCCTACTACATACCGAGGCTGTATGGTACTATTCTTATGGGACCACTGTCATATACGCAGTCTGTCATTGACCGAAATGTCATTATGTGGCACATGACTGTACTGAAATTGTTCAAATCAGTATCTCAGCATATAACCACTAACCATGATTCTACATCTGGCTATTACTTTTGCTATTTATTAATTTTCAGGTTTACATGACCCAGCTCCAGAGTAAATGCCTGTTATAAAATACCTGCTCCAAAATTTCTAAGATAGGAGGAAATTTATGACTTTGGATATGCAATGATTTCTTTAATGGACACAAAAATTCAGTAACCATAAAAGAAAAAGATTAATAAAATAGACTTCATCAAAATTAAAAACTCTTCAAAAGCACCATTAGTAAAATGGAGAGGCAAGCCACAGACTGGGAAAAAATATTTACAAAACACGTATCTGACAAGGTACTTGTATCCAGAGTACATAAATAATTCTTACAACTCAACAGCACAAACAACCCAATTAAAAATGAGCAAAAGTTTTGGACAGGCACTTCATAAAAGAAGACATAAGAAATGGCCAATAAGCATTTGAAAATATTTTCAACATCTTAAGTCATCAAGGAATTGCAAATTAAAACCACAATGAGAAAGTAATACCTCCCCACTAGAACGGCTAAAATTAAAAAGACCAACAATACCAAACGCTGATGACAATGTGGAGCAACTGGAACTCATATGTTGCTGATGGGAATGCAAACTGGTGCCCCTTTGGAAAATAGTTTGACAATTTCTTAGAAGGTTAAATAGCAGCAATCCCACTCTGAGGTAATTACCCAAGAAAACAAAAGCATATGCCCATGTAGTACACAACTGTACCTGAATGTTCTAGCTGTTTTATTCAGCCAAAAATTTGGGGGGTGGGGGGCTCAAATGTCTTTCAACAGGTGAAAGGATAAACCAATCGAGGCATATCCATACAATGAAATACTACCCAGTAATTAAAAAATATAAAAAGGAATAAACTACTGATGCATACATCATGAATGAATCTCAGAAACATTTTGCTGACTGAAAGAAGCCAGATCCAAAAAAGAAAAGACCCTACCTAATGTATAATTTCATTTATATGAAATTCCAAGGGGAGGAAAGTCTCATTTACAGTACTGGAAAGCAAATCAGACTTTCCTGGGAGCAGGGCATAGGGACGTGCGGAGGGAGGCAGGAGGAGGGGGAGACAAGAGGGTGCAGCAAGGAGGCTGATAAGGGACGTTTGAAAATTTAGGGGGTGTGATGGAGCAGTTCTCTATCTTGGTTTTGGCAGTAGTTTATAGGTGTATATATTTGTTGAAACTCATTGAACTCCACACGTAAAATGGATGCATTTATCATATGTCATTTATACTTCAATAAAGTTGATTTAAAAGATTGCTGTGATCAAACCCAAAAAGCCTACCACAAGTTTGAAAGGTTTAATGGATCTCCCTACTTGGCAGTTTCAACAGGAATAGAAAGACTTCCAATATGTGTGGTACAGAAAATATTTTCTTCCTATTACTTAAAAGGCCTTTACCACATGACTGCTTCCTAGTAGATATCTCTCTGATACTGCATCAACTAGACCTAAAAACTATGCCTGTTTTTCCCTGCTTCAAACTCAGTTTCATGTGAATTACATGTTTTATGAGGTATAGGTACTTAAGCAACTTAAGATCTTTGATCTTTAATTTCCTCACCTGTAAAATGGGAATAATAATATTTAGGTTACATCATCAATGTCTATCCTTCCAATACTACACTAAGCACAGAGAAGATTTAAATAAATTTAGTAATTGTCATGGTTGATACTTGCACTACAGGGTAAGTTTCAAGAACCCGCATTGCCCCCTCAAAAGCTTTGTTCCAAGCAATGATCACGTTAAACAAGGCAAGTAAAGCCCACATTTCGTTACAGCTATGCTGACCTCAGTCGAACTCAGAAGTCTATACAACAGGTCTGCAGTTCTCAAGATGTGTCTAAACACAGTCCCAGTCAAATCTTTTTTTACACAGAATACAAATTATTTTCTTCACGATCTTATCGTTTATTGCTTCACAAACTTCTCTCCAGACTTTCTTCCAAGATAAAGCTATCTAGACCATTGTTTTCCACATATTTTTAAAAATTGTGATAAAAATCACATAACATAAAATGTACCATTTGTGTTAGTTTGCTAGGGCTGCTGTAACAAATACCATGGGTGGGGGAGGGACTTAAACAACAGAAATTTATTTTCTCACAGTTCTGGAGGCTGGAAAGTCCAAGATCAAGAAGTTGGCAGTTTTGGTTTCTCCTGAGACCTCTCTCCTTGACTTGCAGATGTCTGCTTTCTCCCTGTTTCCTCCAAGGTCTTTTCTCCATATGTACGCATTCCTGGTTTCTCTCTGTGCATCCAAATTTCCTCTTCTTATAAGCACACTAGTCAAAGTGGATTAGGGCCCACTCTAATGGCCATGTTTTAGCTTAATCACCTCTTTAAAGGCCCTATGTCCAAATACAGTCACATTCTGAGATACTGGGGGTTAGCACTTCAAAATAATAATTTGGCAGGGGACACAATTCAGCCCATAACACTATATTAACCATTTTTGAGTGTAGAGCTCAGTAGTGATAGGTATTTTCACAACATTGTACAACCAATCTCTAGATTGGTTTTCATCTCACAAGACTGAAACTCTACACCCACCCATTACACAACAATGCCCCCTTGGCCCTTCCTCCTAGCCTCTGGCGACCACCATTCTACTTTCTGTCTCCATGAATTTGACTATTGTAGGTACTACATATAAGTAGAGTCACCCAGTATTTGTCTTTTGGGGACTAGCTTATTTCACTTAGCATAATGTCCTCAAAATTTATCCACGTCTCAGAATTTCCTTACTTTTACGGCTGAATAATATTCCATTGTATGTGTATACCACATTTTGTTGGTCCATTCATCTGTCAATGGACACAGGTTTTGTCTACCTCTTGGCTATTATGAATAATGCTGTTACAAACAGGAATGTGCGACTATCTCTTTGAGATCGTGCTTTAAGTTCTTTTGGGTCTATACCCAGAAGCGGAATTGCTGGATTATAGGGTAGTTCTATTTTTAATTTTTCGAGGAACCACCATACTGTTTTCCATAGTGCTGCACCATTTTACATTGCCAGCAATAGAACATGAGGGTTCCAATTTTCCCACGTCCTCACCAATCCTTGTTATCTGCTGTTTTGTTTTGGTTTTTATAGTAACTATTTGAATAGGTGTAAGGTAATACCTCATGGTGGTTTTGATTTGCATTCCCTTAATGATTAACAATGTTGAGTACTTTTTCGTGTGCTTGTTGGCCATTTGTGCGTCTTCTTGGAAAAATTTCCATTCAAGTCCTTTGCCCATTTTTCAATTGGGCCAAATATTTTTTTCCATGACCCACAGTAAGAAATATTGCTTCAGCCAGTGTGCAGTTAGGCAATCACACACATATACATGCATGCACGTGGACACCCACACATGCACCTTTTCTGCATCAGTTGCACTTTTACATTTTCTCTTCTATTTCTCTTTTAAAATGCTCGTCACCATCCACTAAACTGATTTTACAACTTACTAACATATTGCAACCTACAGCAAAACAAGATAGACCTTATGCTTCTCCCCCTCTAAATAGAGTTATTTCTTTTACACGTGGTGTGCTGGATATCTTCTCTTTGTCTTGTATGTATATCCTCCACTCTTCTCTACCCTACTGTGTTCCCCAGGAGGCTGATCTTCAAGCACCACATTAATGGACTCCCACGACATCTGACTTCCAGCTCGGTTTAGCCAATAGCAGGTACCAGTAGGAGAGCAGAAGGACAGAAAAGTTGGAAAATTTGTTACCCTGGCTCCCTCCCTGCCAGGCTGCCAGGGTTGAAGTGGTCCCTCTACTGAAGGTCAACACCCCTCACAGGCAGCCTCTCTAGGTTTCAATAACTGCTACTTCCTCTTGTGCCTGCAGGCCTAGCCATGGTAAGAGTCCTCATTGTTACTAATTCCATGGTCCTGCACTTTCCCTTATTGGGTCCCCAAACCCTACCCACACTTTCATAAACAAACCCATTCTTAAACCTTCCTCAAAGTCTCCTGTTTGAGTGTGCCATCTCTTTCTTGCTAGGACCCTGACAGGTCACATATATATTGTATATCTCATTATAATGAGCATTGTTGAAGCTGAGTGATAGGTACCAGATGATCACCATACTATCCTCTCTGCTTTCCTTTATATTTGAAATTTTAAAAAATGAAAAGGTAAAAAGAGAGAGAATAGTTGTGAGATGAGGACTCATTCTGAAGTAACTAGGAGTAATGCAGGCACAGTCAATGCTGCACTGAGACCTTGACTCTTTGCTTGGCCACTTGGCTTGCCTCCAACGTGTCATCAGACAATTACAGACATTTGGTAGTCTTCACTTCTTTGTGTGTTTCTCCACTAGGTCTCATCTACCTGTTTATTTTTCCTAAATTCGCTAGCAACTTATATTATTTCTAATAACCAATTTTGATACAGTTCCTTCCTCTATAAAATAGATGCTCCTTCTGACTGTTAGGACTCACTCAACAAAAAATATTAAATGTGATTAATAAAGGGAATATGAATTATACCTTCAGAATGCCTCTTCTTTTTGCCCTTCCACTAATGGTAAAAATTTCTCTTGGTATTAAGTATTTAATTGAAAACAATTTGCTAAATTCCATAAAAAATGAGTGTTATTTGTTTCTAGACATATTCTTTCCATGATCTGACCCAATGGAGACAGAAAAAAAGAATGAGGAATTAAACATGCCATTTTCAAGAACATTTTTATCTTACAAGTTTGAAGTAGATTCATAGTAAAAATAATCTTGCAGCCACCACCTTCCAAACAATGGCTTTTAAAATTCAGTAAAAGGACGGACATCAGTAAGAGGAGTAGCTGTAACAAACACAGGAAGACAAATGGAAACAGAAAGAAAGACTGAGAGAATGACAGAGTTCAGACACTGGTCTTGGAAAAAGCAAGAGAGAGAGAATGGGAATCTGATTTATATTGAAAAGCTTTTCCTAGTTCCTCATAACCAACTCCTTGTCCCTTTTTAAGCCCAGGGTCTTTACAGCACTCTCACATTTTAAAAACTGCCTTGTCTTTTTCTCTTTCCCTATCTCTTCTCTATTAAGCCCTGTAGGGAGGTGGAAAGCCTTGATGCTGACCACACAGCAATAACCTCAGGCAGACTTTGATTACACTAGGGAAGAAATTTCTAATTGTCTCCTTATTGGTTTTTGTTGTTTACAGGAGAGAAGTTTAACTAGTTATACATCTCCTCAGTTCAACACAATACTCCAGTTAATATAAATATTTCCTTAAAATATCCTGCCATGACAGAACATGCAAAATACACAGATGATGAATCTCCTCTTTTTCCTGAAATCTCAGTTCTCGAAAAGTGAAGATTTTCTATGAGGAAATTGAGTTGTCTATGGTGATTACAAATGACCTGCATTATTTCAGGAAATATTTATTGAGCACTTATTATGAGCCAGACACTGTTTTGGATCCTCGAGAGGCAATAGTGAGTAAAATAAAACCCTGACCTCAAGAAACGTATAATCCATCAGCGAAGAGAGTTAAGTAGAGAAGCATTTACCATATAGTGTGATACTTGTCACCACAAAGGTACATGCAGGGTGCCGGGGAAAAACTTTAAAAGAGTCCCTAATATGATGCAGAGGCTCAGGCAAGGATTCTCAGAAAAATGATATCAAGTCAGTTGAAAAATAACAGTCATGGCTGCTAATATTTATTGAGTGTTTACTAGAGACCAGGCATTGTTCCCAATACAACTCATTTAATCTTCATAATAACCCTGAAAAGTAGATACTATTACTAACATCACTGTCACCATCATCATCATCACCATCAAGGCCCTAGGAAAGTTGAGGACTAGGAAATGGGGAGCCAGGATTCCAACCCAGGCAGTCTCATTTCAGAGCCTGTACTCCTAACTATGAAACAAAATAACCTCCCCAAAGAGGAGAAAAAGGAACTATAGGAGCAAAGCCCCAGAGGGAGGAGACAGCATGTTCCATTTGAGGATTTGAAATTAGAGGTTCTGTAAGGCTCAGCAAAGAGCCCAAATGTAATAGGGAGGAGGAGAGAGAGGAGACTGGAGAAACAGTCAGGGGTCAAATTGTGAAGGGCCATGTAAACCTCATTAAAGAGACTGGACTTTACTTGAGGGCATTGGGGAGCCATTAAAGAGTTTCAACAGGGAAATGATAAGGCCAGATTCACACTTTGGAAAATCACTTTAAGGGCAGTTTGAAAAATGAACTGAAGTGAAGCAAGACCTGAGGCAGGAGGATCCATTAGGACATTTTTGCACTAATCCACGAGGAAGATAACAGTAGCCTAAATTAGGAGTGATGGTGATGGGGGCACAGAATAGAGAGATGTTTAAGACGGAGGACTGATAGAAACTGGCCATTCATTGGCTGTGGTTACTGAGAGAGAAGGCAGAGCTGGGATGAATCAGCTCTATCTCTTGGCCACAGGATGGCGCTATTCAGAGAGAGAACACAAACCTCGCAGAGGAGAGGGCCTGAAGCTCATGAGCTAGAGTAGCGGCAGGCTGATTCTGAGTGGCCCTAGGAGAGCCAAGCAGAATGGTCCAATAGATCTTCAGATCTGAACGTCAGGGGTGAGGGCTGGACCAGAGATATTTGTTTGAGAATTGTTGGTCTGTATATGATAACTCAAGTTGTGGGTGAACAGACCCAAGGAGAGTGTGCATAACGAGAGGAGAAGAGGACCTCAAGTAGAACCCAGGTAGCATCATCTTTGAACGGCCATGGAGAGACAGGGGGCTCACAAATGGAGCTGAGAAGCCACCACCAGAAAGGCAGGTGGAAAAATCACAGAACGTGTAGTCACAGAAGCTCAGGAAAGAGAGTCCAGGGGAAAACGTCTGTGAGACATTTTTGTGGGAACTATCACAATGGGCTATAATTTCCTTCCACTCCAATAAAGAAATTTCCTCATGCTCAGAATTTACAGGGATCCACAGGCCTAAAATATTTTATTAAGATATTATATGAATTACATTTGTGGGGCAACTGAAGAGAATATTTGGCTCTAGAAAGACGCTTCTGTTTCCTTAGCGTATGGTGCCTCAGTCTTTGTTAACAAGAACGTTAACTCTTCTGTGTTACCATGACATTCATTCAGTAAACTTAAAAAAATCATCAGTAAGTTCTAGACTTTCTATTTTCATGGTCCTATTTAATTTCAATAATATGAGAGAAATGATCTGTTGCATATTTCAAATAGATTGATTATTATGTTATCCATATGAGACTGAAGAAAAAACATTAATGATTTGTATAGATTTTTTACTTTTCCATTCTATTATCAATGTTATTTTATCTGTTTCAGTCCCAAAGGATGACTGATTAGGTTTGATTATGTAAAGCAAATCTTTGATGCTTTCAAATCTTTTTAAAAATGGAGGTACGGTAGCAGCTGGATAGAGAAGAATCTGGTTGACAATTCTGCCATTAAGTTACTGAACATTAAGACATCCTGTTAAGGTATCTTCTATGCTAAAAATAGAAATATCAAACTGCCTCAATTATACACTCTCATTCTCAACTGCCATTGAATAACCCCCATGACTGTTTCATGGAGAAGGAAGCGAGATGACAAATACCTCTTTTTTTAAGCACTAGAATTATTTTTCATTATTTGAAAAAATAGTTAATGCTTGTATTTTGTAAGTTACAGAGCATAAAAATCATCTTATTCAGGTAACATATATCGAGACAGTTCAGTGTAAACTTATTAATTTGTCAAAATACGTTGAAAACTTGGAAATGGATTGTCAGAGAAGTGTTTTCAATGGTTTACAGCAATTTGCTGGAACATTCTGAGCTGTCCTACAGGAGTCAGGAAGGGATGTGGGAAAAGAAGAAAACGGGAAGATTTGGCTTTTTCTTCTCTTTCTACTTTTTTTTTACTCTCCAGCTGATTTTTTCTTGTCAAAGTTATATGTTTTGTCTGGTTTAACTGCCATACTTTTTAATAACATCCAATCTGTTGTGATGAACAGGAAACTTAATTCCAAAGAGCAAAGTGGGAAACAGTTGAGATGGACCAGAAACTGCAACTCAGAGAAACCACAGGATGTCTTGTGAAACAGGCAATTTGCGTGCGATAGAGGAGAAATTCCATAGGACAGTGGAATATTACTTGGTCATGTTATAAAGGATGATTGTGTTAGCTGTAAGTTTAAACCTCTTTTCGTTGAATATTTAAATTGGTGAAACTTTCTGTAACAAAACCACAACACATTTTTCCTTTAGTCCTCTACTTCTTGATCTTCCATCACTCTGACTTTCCCCTTCCAAACTTATGCCTTCTTTTGGCCCTAATCTTCCTGTGACAGCAGCTTGTAAATTTCAAGCTCTCTCCATTCACATTTGCCACCCACCCTGCCATCAACACCTCACTCACTGATCCCTGGGTTCCCAGATCTGACCTGGCATAACCTTGAGGCAGCCTTCCATGATTGACAGCAGTTGCATTTAAAGTATTGTTTCTCAGAGACAGGAAAAGACCAGAAGATTTGCAGTGGCAACTGCCAAGGAATTTTATGTAAAGAATTGTGGGTTATAGGAGATTTTCTGACTTGTACAGGAACCAAAATTCAGGTCATTCCTAATACAGATAAGCCACACAGCATTCTGTGACCTTTCTGGGTTTTGGTTTTTGTTTTTTGATTTTTTTTTTTCCCACCTCTTCCTGTCTGTCTGGTATTGTTTGAAGTGGTGGGTGGTGGGTGGTAAGAAGGAGGTTGTGGAGGTATTGGCAGTCTTAACCCCACTCCATTCCTTCACTTCTCCCCTCCACCCAAACTTTCTCTTTCCTTTCCTGTCCTTTTCTCCTCATCTTTTCAAATCCTTCTTTTGTCCTAGATTTCTTTCACCATCTCCCACCCCTATCCAAATACTGAAAGGCAGGGGACAAGGTCAGAGCAAGGAGAGGCTGTTAGACTTTGTGGGGACAAGACCCACATAATTTGTAAAGCTCGAATCTAATTTCATGCAGAAAAAGAAATTTACCTCTTTCTGGCATTGCAACTAGAACAAAAGTCACTGAAATACAACCTTTTTCAAACTCAATTTGTTATCATTAACATTACTAGCAATATCAGTTTAGTTTTAAATATGACTAAACATTACAACCAACCCCATGTGTTTTCAAATATCCTGTTGACAGAATACTGCTGGCCTTTTTGGTAATGCAAAGAACAGAGCCTACATCTGGGTAGTACAAATATTTTAGGTTATTCCCTTTTAAAATAAACATTTGACCCACAGCTCCAATTCTGATAGCATATATGCCTTAAACTCTACTTTAATGCTGACATAAATTTTTAGACTGCTGTTGACTAGACTCGTAGACTCCCATAGTTTCTTATTTTTTTCCTTTCGGATCCAAGGGATCTTTTCAAGTCTACAAAGTATATCCTTCTCTGTGTAAAATCAGAAATAGCAATGATCTCACCCTTAGGCTGAAAGAATGGCTCCTGCTCAGTGATTAATGGATCTCTGAATTAGGAGCTAAGTTCTCCGAGGGGTGCCATTTTGTATTAACAAGGCAAAATGCCAAAGGGAGAGGTAAAACTGTATTTTCTCAGCACCTAAATATATGTCACCTTTGTCCCTATCACAGTCAAGAAAAAGAAAATTATTTTTATTTTTGTGTATGTTTTAAGATTTTTCCCTCAAATTCTAAAGGCTCTCTTTCAGGTATTTGTTGTTTTATCTACCAAGTAAAAAAGAGAAAGAGAAAGAGAGAACAGAGACACATATCAAGAGAGAAGGCAAGCATCACGGGAGGGGCATGCAAAATTAAGAACTCTTTCTTAATGCGTTTTACACAATGCTTTCATGGGTTAAATTGCTCTCACTGCTCCTAGACAATAGTTCCTTTAAAACAAGGATAGTTTGGATTCCTATGTTGGACATACTGTTTTCTCTGAAACATTTATATTTTTTATATTTACATTTCTAAATTTCATCTCTCATCACAAACCACCACAGAACTACATCCTATTATTGTGTTTCTGGAATAGTGAACAACTATTCCATTTCTGTCTAGATCACCTGCATTTTAACAAAAGTCTCTGGAGGGGGGTGAAGCCAACTCACTTGATTTCAAATTTTTCTCCCATTTTCTTTTCTCCTTCTCAGCAACACGTTAGAATCCTCCATTTTGTCCCTCCTATTGGCAATGCACAAGTGTGGCTTGGAATGAAGGGACTGTGTGGTTGCCAGGGTGACCCCAAGGACCAGTTATTGCACATATGGTTCTGCAAATGGAAGTTCCTGAGTCGGACCAATGGCAGGAAAGAAGATTTGCGAACTCGCCCAGGGCAAAGCTGGTGTAAAGTTTTAGATAAATGTTCAGAATTAACCACCTCCTGTTACTCCTAAGGTACAAAAATAACTCCATAAAAATAATTTTCAATTTTTTTATAATCTTACTCGGTGATCTTTCTCTTCTCCTTAAAAAAGAAAAAACACATTCATAAGAGGAAGAACGTTCTTTGCTTAGAGGGGCATTGATAACAGCTTTGATTAATATATGCAGGACGCTATGTAGATGCTTAGCTGCAAGAGGGTTTAAAAGTTCCCATTTTAATTATTAAAGGATCAGAATCAGCAACAAGTTAGCCTGGGGCTCAGGAATTGCTACTTCACATCGGTGACTCACAATACCTTCTGTTAATATTTTGGCTATTTCTACAACTTTAAGTCTCCACAGATACCATGTTTTTAAGCCTCCTTTGGGACAGTCACTGGCTGGAAACACCAGAGCAAAAGAGAGGTGAGACCACCATCGTTCAGTGGGCACTCTGGGTCCCATGTTCCCTTTGAAGAATTATGTTTTGCTTTGGTTTTTTTCTGGAATTTTGTGCAGATTCGTTCTGATTCTATATTTCACTAAAGCAGAAGCAAAAAAAAAAAAAACCCCAAGTATTTACCAATTAGGATATATTGGGTGTTTTTCACTTTTTATATTTGACAATTAGTATTTTGACTTAAACTGAATGGTTCTTTTAATATTATGTGTTAGAGTTATTTTGGTGATACTTGGGTAAGTAATGCTTCTGCTTAAGAAAAATTTGAAACAGTCTAATCAAATCATTGCATGTTTTTAAACTCAACAAAAGTTTACTTAACATGTCAAGATTTTAAAAAACCAATATGTCCAATTGTTATCTAAAGTGGTAAGCATTTTATATTAAATATAAATCGATTATCAAACATGTTTTTTCAAGGTGTTGACAGTCATAATATCTAATTTGACAGCCGCAATTAAGATTAAATAGAAGAGATACTTCAATTTACCAAGTAATGGCAGGTGTAATAATTTGCTTAGTAGATATATATTTCAACTTCAACTTGACAAACTTTATCCACTATCACAACTGCAAAAAATTATGAAGACAATTTAGAATGTTTAGAAAAAGATTACTATCTAGAACTTCCAAGTCATAATATCTGAACCCAAAAATAGTTGATTCCAAGCTTTATAGCAACTTCAAGAAGTCCAATGTTCCTGGTGTTATATGAAGAATTTTCTTATTGACGTTCTGTCACATTGTGTTTGGGAAAAACTAAAACAGAAAAAATAGCATTAAAAAGTAGAATGAAAATCATTTGACAGATGTTTCTAGTTTCAGTTTGGACAGTTGGTGTTAGAGATAAACATTCATAATCTATCTCATCTTGTTTGACAAATACCAAGATATGTTGCTTTAAATGCCAAATTCCGGTACTTAGGATTTTCAGAAATATGACTGGACCTTTTAGTTCACGTCAGACTAGAAATACATTTGTGCATTCTGTCTACTTCACAGGCAAAATATCGATAGATATCAGATGTAGGATCAAGTTTAACCCCATTCAATATCAGTAATATCATTGTCTTCTTTGCAATATACTTCCTCATGGACTGTACCAGCTACAACTGGGTATCTTGGTAAGCAGAAACTACGACCCTTTTTCCTCCAGGTAACTCCCCAATGTTTAGGGTGGAAACATCTCCCCAAGATGTCCAGATCCTGAAACCATACATACTAGGGGGATGAATTACTTATAAGTTCCTGTCAAATTTCCTGTCCAGGATCACTCCTGATTTCAATGTTACCTTTATGTTTTAATAAATATCTGTATTTCTATTATCTTCCAGAAATGCTAGGTACACTTGGTTATGTTTCCAATTGATCACATTTTAATGTTCTTTCTGAATATGTCTGGTGTCTGGTGTCTTTAAATCCATATCCAGCAGGAGCCTATTTCCAATGCCATGTAATGCCTTCCATATTCTTTAGGGCTACAGAGTAAAATACTGCCAAAGTTTAAGTATTTTCATTATCAATGACAATTATATCTCATAGGGTTTTCTAGGAGGAAGCACCAATAAATGAAAGATTAGGCCCTTGGAGAACATAAAAAATGGTATGTACGTATTTATCAATATAAAGTATAATTATTTGTCATAAACCTGAATCATCTGTCCTCAAGAATTCCTTTTCAAAAATAATTATTAGTAGTTCTGTAAGAATAATGGCCAATTCTCTTAATAATTGCTTATTAGACCTATCGATTTGGAGTTCTTAAAGTTTTTTCTTTTATTTCTTTATCCACCCATAAGAAATGGCTATTTTTGTAATGTCTCCAGTACTTCCTAGTTGACTAAATTCCTATTCTTTATTTTTCTTATTAGAGACAAATTTGTAGAAGGAATTATTTCATTCATTTTTGTCTCCTTCATTTGTAAGTTGATGTATTTTTCTCTACAGAGTCTCTTTTAAATTGATACATTGACCTTGTATGGACCCATCTTTTCCCTCTAGCCCTTTTTCCAGAAGTCACTCTTATTTTTCCATGCTTTTCTCTCTGTATCTAAGACAAATGTATATTTAAAACTTTATCTTTTACAATTCCAGTATACTTTTCCCTCAGATGTAGTTATACATCTTTCTTTTATGAGAACATACTGAATGTTTTCTTTTTTGTGGTATGAGAAATGAGGTCCACAGATGGGCTTCAGGAGTTCATAAACCCCCTGAACATTTATGCAAAACCTGTAAATGTTCATTTGTGGATAAAATCCATCCATTTCAAAAATTCTCAGAGGGTTTTGGGAGACAAAAGAACGTCTAGTGAGGACAGTCTGCAGCACACAAGTACCCTGCGAACACCGGCCCACACAGCTCTACCAGCCCTGGCTGTTCTCCTCTCTCCACGAGCAGCTACCTTTCCCTCCTCTGAGAACTGGGAAAAGATTGACCCAGAAAGACACTTTCTCTCATACAAGCAATGAGGTTCAAGAAGTTACTAGCTTGCAGATGTGTCTAATTCACCCAACTCCTACTGGAACCTGGGCTTTCCATGAACCCCAACCAGCCCCACTTTTACAGCCAGGGCAAGGGGAACGAGTTTTTGGAATTCCAAATTAGAACTCAAATGAGTTTTCTCATTCTAAAAATTACAAAGAAAAAGTGATATGCAGTCGTTTTTATGCTGTGACTGGCGTATGAATCTACCCTTGGTTATTTCCAAGGAAAATATACTACAAGTTTCAACCTGATTTCCACTTGGGTCCTTCCTATGTAGGTCATTCTAAGAAAAGGCAAGGAAATGTTTTATTTTGCTGCTTTTTAGCTTTTCCTCTTAAAGATCATCATTTAGTTATTCCATCTTTATAACTCTAGGCCAAATCTTTCTTCTACTTTCCAGACTCATATATTCAACTCTACAATCTTTCTCAATCTAGATGCCCACAGGCGTTCCTCCTTCTCCCCTTACACCCCTGCCTAGCCCCACTCCACAAGGATAAGAACTCTGTCATTCATATTTGTTTTCCTCTCTAGCCTCGTGGCCAGTCCATATCAGAGGTCTATAAATGTTTGCTGATGCTTAAACAAATGCGACTAATTTTAAAATCAGTTTTTTTCTTCAGCCATTATTTCTTATTAGGTATTATTTTTAAATATGTAACCTGAATTGTTGATAGAGAAATACAAATACAGTCTTAGGGCATCTGATTTTTACTAAACCATACATAATGAGCAGAAAATATGAATATGACCATAAGTTTATTAAATGTCTTAGCTTGGGTCTACTTTATATGCTAGGATGTTAAAAGTGGACTATTTCTATCTTAGTTTCTGATATGGATCTGAGAACGTTGATTGCAGATACTCCTGGCTTCCAAAGTAAAGTGTTGTATCACTTATGCATATAAGCAGTACGCATTTTGACTTGCAAAAAAAAGCTGGCTAAAGCCAAGTTTGAGATTGAAGAGGTCACTAAAGAAAACATCTGGAGAAAGGTGCTGGGGTCCTATGGCATTTCCCTCCCACTCCCTACCAGGAAAAGGCAGAGGATGCTTTCCCCTCACCTCAAGTCAAATGGGAGGAGCTTGGCGTGTCTCTCCTGGAGTTTAGGGATCCAGTGGACTGGTAACTGAATCACATAGAAAAATATTCTACAACAGAAAAATTGGCTGAAGTGGCTGATGGTGGCCCAAGAAAGAAAGCTTTATTGTAAGTAAATTGTGATAACAAACATGAAAGTAGAGGCAAGGATGTGGTGTTTTTTACAAACCAAATATTGGCCACAAAGGAGAGAACCAGCCTGGAACCACTTTAAATTTTGTCTAAGAGGACTAGTACGTGAAAGAGTGATCCGACTCTCCCAGGAGTGAAGGGGATGCCCTGAGGTCAGGGAAAAATTGAAAATAGCCAACTGGAAGACGGAAGACTCATTGCCTATGTCACAGGAAGTTTACTCAGGTGTGACCAACGGGACAATTTTCAGAGACCCATAGAAGTGCCCCTTCAAGAAAGAGTCAGCTTCTAACAAACACTAAGACCAGAGAAGCCCTGTGCCAGAACAAGGTGTTTCCTGCCTGTTCCCTCTCTTCCTTCCCGCTCATAACCCTGGACGAACCAGAGGCAGCCAGATGGGATGGGCAGGGAGAGAAGAAACAAAATACAAGAACATAGAGTTGTTCTCCATACCTGCCTGCCACCACAGACTTCCAGCCAGAACAAGTCCAAGTTGGGGGAGGGAAGAAGCCTCCCTTGATGTGAAGTGTAAAGTTTTGGCATCATATGGGACTTGAAACAAGAATTGGTTTTATGACTAAAGAGACTCGAAGGCTTTTGATTTCCTGGGAGTGACTGGAAATCATGGGACTTGCCCAATATTTCATCCAAACAGCAGATGAGATCTACTCAGAGCAAGTTTGAATGAGCTTAGGGACAGGGGAGCACTTTTCAGTTTTACCATGCATCCTATGGACTCCTGTTATTTTGACAAATAATTACCATCATAATCCAACAGTATTCTTTGGAGTTCAAAATGGTAATGTTAGTAATTTGGTAATGTCAGGATGCTTGAAATATTTTCTCTGAAAAATGATGATGCGCTCACATTATCCAAGGTTGCACTTCTAAAGTCTACTTCTCACAGTTACGGAGACAATACCAACAGCTGATGACAGTTATGGAGGCAACTGATGACAATATCTCCATATTCATGCGCAAAAATCCCTTTCTTGACTTTAAAAAATATTTTTGCGACCATATAAATAAGTGCCCCCCAAAAATGTTTTTCAATAAAACATCTTAAAACTTGACTATGTTGAAAAGATCTCATTTGAATTTTTTATTATCTAACAGACTGCATTAAATTTATCAGTGGGCACAGGAATGAAACTGTATTCTGAATTATCTTCCATAAGCAGATCTATAATTCAATAGGATAAAATAGATCTTCAACATATTGTGGAAGAACAATTACTAAGCATGTTTAGATGATAATGATGCTTGGCCTATAAATCATTATCTAGTACATGCTGAAAATATAAAGAACCATGAAGAGTTAATTCAAAAATGGCATATGAAAAGGCTTATTTGCTCATACTGTGACTAAACTTAGCCTCACCATCCACGTGGGTGGTCAGACAGACAGATGTAAAATCTGAGAAGATTTCCAAATTCATTCTAAAAAGAATAGGGCACTGAATACATGGGGTGCTTCTAGTCACAACACTTTGCAAAAAATATTCCTGGAATCATATTTAATTCATCAAATGTGATTACATGCCAAAAACCAGGTAGATGGAAAAGGAGAAACTCTTGATTTAGTCTGTTGGTTGATTGCCTTTCTAATCACACCACACTGATCATTAGCTATTTCCAATCTCCCCATCCTCTGGCACCTCTGCGTGTTGGTCATGAGGGAGCCTTTGTTTTTAGTGATCAATGAGCCTTCAGAACCTCTTCCATTTCTCTAAAGCTTAGAGAAGACTTGAATTTCTACAGATGAGGTGATGAAGAATATATGCCAAGTTAAGAAACCAATTATTAGAAATGAGTGGAGAACAGACAAGGTGGGAACATGCCGTACACTGCTGTCCTCTAAGACTTTGGGGAGGGCTGTGGGGACTACCCCAATACTTGCTTGGATTCCCCTTTGGCTACATCTTCTCAGACTACTGCCACAGGGCACTCTCCTGGCCAACTTGCCTCAAAGATCTCATCTCAGTACAACCATCTACCAGCCACACTCCTTCTAGGTTTATGCCAACACAATGCCACCCAGAAACTTCGGTCTTACACTGAAAGCTCCATTGCTGCCATTGAAACATCTAAAGGCTTCTCAGCTTTGACATGATTTGGGTTATTCTTTTAGGCTCTATAACAAAATTTTACAGCAATAATCTGCCCTCCACTTTTACATTTACTCATAGCCCTAGTTTATAGGCCTCTGTTGGGAAATCATACCTATATATATCCTCGAATTCATCTCTTGCACAAACACACATATACATACACACACACACACACACACACACACATTTTTCACAGGTGTATTACTAATAAAACCAATCTAAGCACCATCCCAAATCTTGCCTTGTCCCTCCAGCCACCAGCCCCCAACCCTGGCCTCTGCTATTCTCTTGCTTTCTGCTGATAACTACCTTATCAATGGTGTAGGCCATTTCTGTGGTGGAAAAACCAAGGGAACCTCCATGCACATCACCAATTGACAAGGAGAAATCCTAGCTTTCCCAGCAGCTATCCAGATGTACCCAGGAGTTAATTCCTTTGATTTAGACCAATAAAATACAGGAGGTGGGAAAGAGCTATCAAATAAATGCCCATATCTCTGAAGTAGACTCTTCCAAGATGCAGTGTTCCATACAGCCCCTCTGGAGACATGATACATGACCTAACAACCAAATCTGTCTCCTTCTTTGCAGTTCCACAATGCACCCCATTGGACTTGCTTTTTTCCCTCTCTGTCCCCCTTACCTGCTTCCCTCACTTTTGCTTCACTGAGATTGTACCTTCCAATAAACCATTAGCAGTATCTTTTGTTTTCTAAGGAATATATACAAGGAGAATATAACATAAACTATTTGCTTTGGTCAATTTTTTTTTTATTATTTGACACTTTCTTCTAATGTTTAATGTCTCTATTTTAATCATTAAAGGGAAGGCAATTTTAGCTTCTTATGTGGTTCACTTCATTTATAAGTGTGTGTCCTGAAGATCTCAAGATATCAACATCATCTTTTCTCAATGTAGTTTATATTTTTAATCATTAATTATTTTTCCATGATGACTTAATATCCTTGAACCTGTCTAAATGAGGAAGTTGGTTGGAGGGTCTTCTGAAATAATCAGAATCAAATTAAGGTTGAATTTGCTAGAGCTGATGTCACTTTATACTGTTGGATTTATGTGCATGAGGAATGAACAGGACATTTCTCCTTTTTATGTTGTATTGAGTGTTCTTTAAATTATAGAATTAAATCCTTGAAGATTAAATCTTTTGAGTTACAATGCCCCTGAATCAAATGCTGTAAAGATGAAGTAGCTTTGCTGTTATGTCTGTCAAAACCTTCTAGCTATACTTCACATTTGGTGCCTTTATATTTGTTCTTCTATTTCTATTTTGTTAAATAAAATGTTGGAACATATACCAAGAAACACAGATTGTCCATAGCAGCATGAGACTTGGGCTGTGGTTGGAAATAATTTAAATTAAACATTCCATGAACACTGAAGAAGTTTCCAACTTCCCAATTTAACTTGTGTATAAATTATAACCCACCTCGGAAAAAAAAGAAAATGTAATACAAGAATATTATATTAAAGCATCTAGGTATCTAAATTTATGATAAATGGTCTATATTTGTGTATAAATTATATTGAAAAAGAAATAAAAATTAAATATATCCTCATTTTTAACAAAAAGATTACTAAATTCCACCTGAATAAAGTAGCAAACATAGAAAAGTCCCTAGAACATAAATCTCGTTTGAAAAAATTACCTTACCTAAAATATAAATTATGCTTTTAAAGAGAATTCTTCCTCCAAACATACATCCTATGATCAGATAAAGGGCATTCAATGATAAGGATGTAAATAATCATGCAAATGCTTTTCCAATTGGGCAACTAGAAGTGTTCATTTTATTCCACAGTTCTCCAAAATGCTGTGTTGCTTATCAAGTTTTAAAATAACTGCTTCCGTGTCCACATTTTGGCAGCCACAAACTATGGCGTGACTAGAACTTTGCTCATGTTACTTTGGATTCACAGGCTGTGTCTAAATGCAGCCTCTGAATTGGATTGCTGTATGCAGAATCCAGCCAAATTGGTTGCAGAGATCTTCATCAAATTTTAAGACATCAAAAAGATCCAATTATTAAAGACATTTTAAAACTATAGACCCAAATATAGTCTAGGCTATGGCCCAACATATGCCACAGAATGACAGAAGACGTTTGGAGGCTGCTTAGACAACTCTGACATCTTAGAGTTGGTAACAGATGACCCTGCTTGGAGAGTAGCAGGAAGTAGATTTTCTAAAAACTAGCTCTAACCTAATCACATATTGGGCTACAAGAGAAGTTTCCTAAAGAAAATTATCTCCAGCCCAATTATGATCCTCTCTACAGGGGTGAGACATCAGAAGAGAAAACAGTAGGTACGTCATTAGGAAAATGTAATGAGTAATTTTATGCCCATGAATTTGAAGACTTAGATTAAATGAAGAAATTTGTAGAAAACAATAACTTACTACAACATACTCAAGAAGATATTAACAATCCAAATAGTTCCATAACCATAAAAGACATTGAAGTAGAGTTTAAAATCTTCTGACAAAGAAAACAATGGGCCCAGACAATTTTATAGGCAATTTCTATGAAACTTTCAGGGAACAAATATTTCCAATCTTACACAAACTATTGCAGAGTATAGAAAAATCAGAGAAGAGAGGACAACTCATTTTACATGATTTTATAAAATCTTGATACTAAAACCAAACAAGGACAGTAAGAGAAAGGAAAATTATAGGCCAAACTCATTCATGTACATAGATTCAAAAATCACAAAGAAAACATCAGGAAACTTGACTAATCACTGTATACGAAATACAGTATCATAAATTCCATTTATATCAAGAATATAAAGTTGAGAAGTGGTTTCAGCTCCAAGACATAAAAAGCTTGGAAGTTGTCACTCCCATCCTTACAACAAGTAAAAGCTGGACAAACTGAAAATCAAAAACTTTTCTTGGGTCTATCAGATAACTGAGGTTGCATGACAAATTGCAACCCCAAAACCTGGAAAGAGGCACATCTAGAAAGATACAGCAACCAAGACCTGCTTCACTAGAGTAGAAGTGCTGGGACAATACACTGATAGGAACAATTAAATGGTAATTTCAACAATTGCCGAAGGCTGAGTGTAGACTAACATGAGACTGAGAAACTCTGGGGCCATGGTCTTAGAATGATCACCCTACCCTCTCCCACCACCCCCCACCACTTTCTCATGGGCTTTCCCTCCAGGAATTCCTACAGATTTTCACTTGAGGATCTGAGGATTGGAGAAAGATTCCCTTGGGGCCCTGGTAAGGGGAGAGAAAGAATAATCCTTGTGTAATATATCCAGCCACCTCTCCATTAAAAAGGGCAACTCTCTAGGGCAAAACGCTTTGCCTTAGTGAAATTTTGAAAACTTATCCCAGCTAGGGGAAAGGAATTCCTCCCCATTCCAGCCCCTCCACCCTTTCTGTCCCACTCAAGGGAAAAAAACAAAAACCGTAGTGAGCAGGCAACAGGGCTTCGAGGAAATAGATTTGAAGTGCTACTGCTCGGGAAGTATGAAGGGGGAAGGGAATAAAAGCAAACCACTGGAGGAAGGACAGAAATACTTGTGAAGACCACAGTCCCTTAACACATGCTCATTAAAAGAGTTAATCAGAAGATTATAGAGTGGTCCGACTCTCCTGCCTGCCCTTACTAATACATCAACAGGGCTCCAGTGAAGTAAGAGTGGATTATAGGTAAAAGAGCTGTAAGACACAGGCTCTCTCTCAGGAGCAGTGCAGAGGGAAGCTCCAAAGAGAGGAGACAAAAACAAGGATGCTACAGGAATTTGAAGCCTCTGAAACCCTAGCTACAAAAAACATTAAACTCAGCCCAATCCCTAGCAGGATTAACATAAATCCTCAAACTAAAGCCCTATTAAATTAGTCCCTATTACCTGATGCAATATGTCCTGCTTACAACCAAAAAATGACAAGATGTCAAAAGGAAAACACACACACACACACACAATCTGAAAAGATAAAGCAATCATCAGAACCAGACTCAGATTTGACACAGCTGTTGGAATTATCAAACAGAGAATTTAAAATAGCTATGATTAATATGTCAAAGCCTCTAATGGAAAAAAAAAAAAGACAATTACAATAGGTAGTGTAAGGAGATGGAAACTTTAAGGAGAAATCAAAAGGAAATGCTTGAAATTACACAGTAAAAGAAATGAAGAATGCCTTTGATGAACTCATCAGTAGACGACACAGATGAGGAAAGAATCAGAGAACTTGAGGAAAATATGTCAATAAAAACTTCTCAAATGGAGATGTAAAGAGAAAACAGAATGAAACAACAGAACAGAACATCCAAGAACTGTGGGACAACTTCAAAAGGTGTTAACGAAGGCATAATTGGAATACCAGAAGGAGGAGAAAGAGAGAACTACAGAGAAGAAATATTTCAGGTAATAATGGCCAAGAACGTTTCATATTAATGACTCAGCAAAACACAGATCCAAGAAGCTTAAAGAACACTAAGCACATTTTTTTTAAACAGCAAAAAAACCCACAAAAAATCAAAAACAAAACCACCTAGGCATATCGTATTCAAGTTACAGAAAACCAAAGGGCAAACAGAAAATCTTGATAGAAGCCAGAAGATGAAGAGTAAGACAAGGCTTCCCAGTGTGATAACTTCTACTTATCATTGTATCAGATGTTTTGTGGAAAAAATAAATGAAAAAGATTTGAAAGAAGAAAGAAAACTATCATGATTCATAGATAATATGATAATGTATATAGGAAATCCAAACTTAATTACAAACTAAGGTTTGCAGTATTCTTGTACTTAAAATTATAAAACTTGATTGGAAAACATCAAAGAAGACCTAGAAGAGTTGAGCGACATGTCATGTTCAAGGATAGAATGACTCAACAGTAGAAAGGTATTGATTCTCCTCAAATTGCTCTATAGGCTGAAGGCAATCATAGTCAAATTTCCAAACGCTTCTGGTGAAACTCAACAAGCTGATTCTAAGCTTTGTGTGGAAGATCAAGGGTTGAAAATAACCAAGTCTCTCTCTTGAAAAAGAACAAGATGGGTGATTTGCCCTATCTTATATCAAGAAATATTATAAAGTTATATTAATATGGTTTAGACCCAGTACATAAGAAAGAAAAATATAAGGCTAGAATATAGAGTCTAGAGGCAGATGCACACCTACATATAAACTTAAGTTATGAAGCAGAAGCTTGTAGATCAGCGAGGAAACATTTCAATAAATGTTATCTAGACAATTGCTTATCCACATTGGGAAAAAAACAAAGTTGGACCTCTAGGTCACACAATACACAGAAATTAATTCCAAGTAGATTAAAGACTTAAAGGAGAAAGAAAAAATGATAAAAATTTTAAAAGATAATCAACTGGTAGAGAAGACAGACTTAGAAATAAATACTTTTAATGCAATGTATTAATTAAGTCCAATGATGACATAAAGGGGGGAATCTCCCTGGAGGTGAGGGGAGGGCATTTATTCCAAGCAGAGGAAATAGTGACTGCGAAGGCCCAGGGGTATATATCAGCAGGATTTTCAGGGACTTGTAAGCGGTACCATGTGGATGGCTCCCTCAATGTATGGAGGCAGAAGTAGTGGAAGATTACCCAGAAGAATAGATGGAGATCAAATCGTGAAGAGCCTTGCTTACTCCAAAAAGGAATTTGGACAGTCATGTAGGCAATGAGGAGCCACTGAGGAACTTTCAATAGGAGCAATGTGCCTTCATTTGCATTTTAGAATGATCTGTCTGACATCAAGGTGGATGACAGAATAGAAGGGGGTTAGACCGAAACTAGGGAAATAAGCAGACTAGTGAAGGAATCTGGGCACAACTAATGTTGGCTTGAGTTAAGACAGCAGCAAAGGAGCTGAAGAGGAGCAGAGGGAGAAGAGGGAAGGAAACAGGAGATGAGAAGGAGGTGGAATCCGCAGGGCTTAGTGACTGTGGGGAGCAGGACATAAGGATGACTCTCAGGCTTCCAGAATGGGTGACTGAATGGACGGTGATGTAAACTAATATACAGAAAGAGGAAACAATTTGGGGGTTGGGGCGGGGAGTAAGATGAGTTCAGTTTCGAACATATTGAGTTTGGATACTATAGTCATATCCAGGCAGAGATGCACAACAGGCATGAAAGACATCAGAGACAGTAAAAGAACAAAACCAGCCATTTTCGTAGTAAAGAGACAAAATCAGAATATACACTTACATTGCTAGGAAAAGCTTGGTGTCACTAATTATGATGGTCAGAGGCACTACCTAGAAAATGTGCTGCCTAGAAAAAAAGTCTGAAAAACAAATTACCACTAAATTTTAGTCTTCATTAAAAATAAAATAGCACTTACCGGTGTCAAATAGTGAGATCCAAATAAGCTCGGAAACCTAAATTTGGAAAGATATTTTTTTAAAATTTAAATTGTTGTGCCTGCCCTTTCGGACTCCAAAGAATGTTTCTCTTGAATACACAGAATGCATACAAAACAAATTGTTCAAGTGGATAACCTAGGATCTCTCACTAAAAAAAATTCTTCCTTCAAAACCAGAATGATCCAAACAATAGCCACAACAGCCCTAGATGTAGTGGAAAATTGCAGTCCGATACGCGAGGACAGATTAAAACAGCCCCACAGCGATGGCACCTGCGCTTGAGAGCCCTCTGCAAGCTCCCAGTGAACTAGAGTGACAAAGACCAAATGAACACTGCAAGCTGCTTTAGCTTCTCAGACTCTTTCAGAGCATCATATAAGAAATCATTGCCTTGGTGACTTGGAAAAGTTTATATATTCGTAGAGGTGAGCGAAGAGATTTATCTCAATAAATATAACAAACAGCATGAGACAGCTGCCAAAGTCTCAAAAATGGGCTTTTAAATAACACAATTATAGGACTGATATAGCGGGATTTTTGTTTTCCTGCTTTGACTTTTTTATGTCTCCAAAAAAGCAACATGCTTTTAAGTGTCATAGGCAGTCTCCTTGGCACCTTTTGACGTTAGCCATTGTCCTTTCTAATTCTCTAAGTTTGCTCTCCTTTTGAAATTTACACTTGTCACTTCTCTTTTTACTGCTTCCTCTGAATCGTGTGCAGAGGTGGAGAGCCTTTAAAACCAGAAAGACCTAAAGATGTGCCCGTGTCACTAAACACAGTGCATTGTATTCTATTTTTCTTTAGTTACAGTCTCCAAGAAAATGCTCAAAACACTTACGCTTCACCTTATATAATAAAAAGTAGCTTTCTGTATTACATTGCTGCACATGTTGGTAAAAGGTGTTGGTTTTTTACTAATATTTTTCTTGAACATGTATCTCTGACTGAAACTCTGAACTTTACTCCCAAGATATCAAAAATTAGCTCTTTTTGCTTTTCTCATTTGCTTTCCTAAACATTATCAGTTCATTTCTAGTTGCTAGAGGTTGCTAGAGGGTCTGGAATTTAGGAAATCAGGTGCTGCTATTTCATTTCTTATGCTTCCCTAAAAGTTTAAAGTTTAAAAACATAATAACAATCTTGGCTGATGGAAGCTGTCCTTTGACTCAAACATCTATTTTAGCACCAAAGATTTACAGGCATCATATTTATATAGATAGGATGTATGCTCTGAGATTAGGAATAAACGACATCCTATGATGTGGACCCATCAAATTAAATATTCAAATTAGTAGTTTTATAGTTTTGCATACTTTACCGTGTATAATTTTAAAGGTTAAGCTACCACATGGAAATCACTTTATTTTTCCTATTCTCATAGTAATTGACTGATTCTAATTTTATTTGGTATATTAACCTTTGCCACGATAATCCTAAACCCTGCTGATTTTTGCTTTCCATAATTTTTTAGTGATTCTCAACCCACCACACTTTTACGAATGAGTCTACAAAAAGGTCACACCCTTCTATGAAAGGCTTTTGATTCACTTTCAGTAGGGAAAACGTAAGCAGAAAGGATAAAGAGGAAAAAGTTGGCGTCAGGAAAACAGCTTTATTTGCAGCAAAGTGATCAGAGCTGCCGTACGATTGCTTCAGGCTTCTACTCAGCACTCCTTGTCCACACTTGAGGGCTTGCTCTGATCTCTTCCCAGAATCGACTACCAGATAATTACCTGTCCCTGAGCGATTGGGGCTGAGAACTAAGACTCCGAATATCAATAAACACCTCTGTTAATTATTAAGGTAATGTATTAGCCCTCTATGGCAACTGTAACAAATTGCCACAAATGTAGTGGCTTAAAACATCACAAATGTATTACCTCATAGTTTTGGGAGTCAGAAGTCTAAAATGAGTGTCACTGGGCTAACACAAAGGTGTCAGCAGAGCTGTGTTCCTTCTGCAGGCTGTAAGGGAGAATCCATTTTCTTGCCGTCTTAGTCCATTTGGGCTGCTATAATAAAATACTACAGACTGGATAGCTTATAAACAACAGAAATTGATTTCTCACAGTTCTGAAGGCTGGAAGTCCAAGATCAGAGTGCCAGCGTGGTCGAGTGAGGGCTCCTTCTAGGTTGCAAACTTCTCTCATATACTCACATGGTGGAAGGGCTGAGGGACAACATGGGGTCTCTTTTATGAGGGCACTAATCCTATTCATGAGGGCTCCACCCTCATGACCTAAGCACCTCCCAAAGGCCACATCTCCCAATACCATCACATAGGGCATTAGGATTTCAACATATGAATTTTGAGGGGACACATTCAGACCATAGCAAGCTCCTAGAGGCCACCACTTTCCTTGGCTCACGGCCCCTTCCTCCATCTCCAAAGCCAGCAACGTTTAGTTCTTCTTGCACTGCTACCTCTTTGCTTCTCTCTTCCCACTCCCTCTTCTACTCTTAAGGATGCATGTGATTACTTTGGGCCCACCTGGGTAACCCAGGATTATCCTTCCACCTTAAGGTCAGCTGATTAGCAACACTAATTCCATCTGCAACCCCAATTTCCCTTTACCATGTAACTTTACATATTCACAGATTCTTTGAGTTGGGACCTGGACAACTTTTAGGAGGCATTATCCTGCCCACCACAGGCAGAAAACTATTCCTACCATCATTTTGACAACAAGAGCTGTGATGCTCCCTCGAAAGCAATATAAGTCCCAAGAGACACCCAACTCCAGGAACCCTCTTAACATTAGCATTAATGATCCCACAGAGATATGCACCCCTGAGGAAGGCCCCTTAGCCACCACTGCAACACTAGGCCAGGCTCTCCCACTCACACTTTAGCCACAAAGTTGGTCCCATGAGTACCTCAGCACTGTGAGCTGGCACTGACCCACCTGAGAAGGCTGGGGAGGGTGTGGTAATCATGAAAGCTTGAAGGCCAAGACAGAGGATCTTCAGGAAGAGGCAGAGCTCAGCACCTGCGTCTCCCAGTAGTTTGTGCCTCAGATTTCTTGTTCTGGACGTCCTCCATGCCTGTTTTCTGAAGCTACCTGGAAACCAGTGACTATCCCAACAAAAAATGTCTAAAATCCTCCTGTATTACTTAGGGTAAAAACTAACCCCAAATTGCAGCTTGTTTCTAATAATACGATAGTGTAGGCCTCTCTGACATAACAGTCCACCTAATCTCAGCTGGTGGGACAGCTCTGACCACAGGACCGTTCATCAGCCCCAACCCCTTCCATCCTGATGTTGCTGCACCATCATTGTCTTTATCTGCATGGTCAATGTGGGGTTACCTCCAAATCTGTTTCTATCCCACAGGAATAAGAAACAGGGGAAGTTTAAGGTGAATAACTTTTTTCAGCAAGGGAGGCAGTGATTGCACAAATCATTTCCCCTCACATTCAGAACTTTTAACCACGTGGACACACCTAGCTACAAGGGAAGCTAGGAAATATAGTCTCTAGCTCGGCAGTTCTTAACATTTATTTAGGGCCTGCTTTGTGCCAAATTCTTTATGCACGTTACTCGTATGTCTTGTTTATAAGCAAATGAAGCAACTGGGGCTGAAAGAAGCTAAGTCACTTGCTGATGATTACCCAGAACACCTGGAGCTGAACCCCCGTCTCTTGGGCCCCAAAACCATGGTCTTTCCACAGCACCGTGCTGTCTCAGAGCTGCACCTTCTGCCTTGTTTGCAGAACTTTTTCTTCAGGTTATTGAAAAACAATGGGGTTGGATCTGCCTCTTTTCTGAGTTCTTCATTTCCCTATCTAAACATCCCCTGTACAGTCTCTTTCCTTTCACTGGCCAAACATAGTCTTGAAATTTATTTTATCCTTTGTCATATGTATTCAGTAAAGTGCAGTGTACATTTATTAAGTAGAGACCTTAATTTGAAAAGCAGACAATAGATCATTTTATTATTCTCTTATTTTCAAAGAGCTTAATTCAAATTCATTTCACTTTTTCTTTTGCAGCCTTTAAAGGTGTTTGATTTCTTCCCCCACCGTGGCCCACCTGCACAGGAGTTCCTCTTTGAGGGCAACAAGCATGGAGGCTGAGAGTTAATGATTAGACCCACATTCTTGCACAAAAGGAAACCAAATCAGAACCAGACTAACCAGAGGAGGCTGAAGAAAATTAATAGGTGGCAGAAAACCTTATAAAAAGAAAACAAGGGAACTTTGCTGCAGAACAACAGCCCTTCGAATGTCCGAGTGGGAAGAGACAGAGAGCATCCTGTCCAACCCCTCCTGTATTGAAGTATTCATTCTTCCTTTCTCTGCTGTCTCATAAGCATTTATATCAGCTTTCACAAGCTTTCAGCTCCAATTTAGAAGGTAGCTCCTCAAAGTCAGAGTGACGATCTCCAATTTCTTCTTCATCTTCTACAGCACTCTGCACATGGCTGGCGTTCAATAAATGTTTTTAGAACTCAAATGTAAGAGGTATGAGTAAAAACCTTGAACGAGATATGTTTTTTCCTTTTTCCTAGAGCCGAAACAGAAAATGACCGTCTGTTGGTTACAGATCTGAGGATAAGCCCCGCCAAGGACGCCGGATGTGTGCTCACGGACTGTCTGGGCCCGCTGCATCGAAGGCTTCCCCACCTGGGATTCCCTCTCAGGTGCTTAAAACCGTGGCTCCTGCCACCACCCCCACAAAGAGGCCAACAGCAGTGCCTGTGCTTGTACGCCTAAAGTGCTTTTTCTCAAAGCTGCATATCTTGTCAAAATTGTTTGCCCACATCACTGCAATCTGTGTGCAGGGAAGCCTGAAACAAGTCCGCGTTTGGAAAGCAATGGAAAGTACAAGAGGTTCTGAAATTCATAAGCCTGGGAAAGCAATGATTCAGAGAGAAGCTGTCTTCTCAGTTCTTCCAAATTGAAAGCACTCAAGGCCATAGAGCAGCTGCTGCTTGCCTAGGCTGGTTCCTATTGACCTGACTTGACCTTGTGCCTCGTGTTTGAATTGGGCCCCCAGCCAGGAAACCACAGCCCCCCTCCAAGACCAAGTCTGACCTACACACCTCTCCTCCTCCCTGCGGAAGGACAGCAGGGGAGCCAGGCCGCAGAGAGAGGGCTGAAAGTTGGGTCAAAGGAGTTGCTTTGTTAAAGGGTTAACACCAACGCAGTTATCTGGGCCTCCTGCCTTCCCTTTCCGCTAATCTGCTGGCTTCTCATCCTTTACATTTTATAGTTTTTAGTTCCAATTACAGGTGATTAATAATTAAATGATTGCTAATTCTTTTCGATCCCCTGGAAGTCACGACAATCTAAGCAATGGTGGTACAATCGTGGCCTGAGAGGGAGATTGAGACAGACAGACCGAAATTACAATGTTTTCTTTCCTGTGTAAAAATTATAACATTTACAAATGAAGTGGGTTGTAGTTCATAGTCTTCAATCTATAAACAAACATTTTATTCTTTTTGAATTATGTTTTTCCTCTCTTATTTCCCAAGTAATCTACATGTTCTCAAGACATGGGGAGGAGAAGAAAAGCAACCTTATCATTCAGGGATTACGACCTTCCTTGGCTCCAACGATTCAACTTTAAATATTTACTTGGCAGCTGATTCAAATTCAAATAAACTTGCAGTTATTGGGTGAAATAAAGTGTGCCCCATACTCAAAGCACTTATAATGTGTGGAAATTTTTCAACTGTCCTAATATTTATGTTTCCAGTTTGACCCAGAGTAAGTTGCGTCACTTATTACAGAATGACATGAGGTTACGGCCAACCCCAAAGATCTCAGTCAAGGAATCTTCTCTGATGCTGCATTTGACTTCCCAGAGTCTGCAAAACTAAGTCCTTCCTGAAAAACAGTGAATCTATATGATATGTGTGTGCGTACAGCTTGGTGACGAATGCCAGGCGTATTTCTAACATTTCAGAACAACTCAAAGAACTAGCAACTAGAGAAACCTTCACGTAACCACCTCCACTTCATATTAATTCTTCTCTTCGTCCTCCCTCAAAGTGATTGGACTATGTTATCCTATTCTTCTTGCGTTCCCCACTTTCCCTAGCATAGATTTTATATCTACAGAAGCTGGACTTTAACCGCTTTAGAGGGAGGAGCCCTTTACTTACAGCAGATACTCAGCAGATATTTGGGAAGGAACAAATGAACAAATGGATGAATGAGTGATTACCTGATTCAGACAAAGTCCCTTTGCTAACGAGGTCTTCTTGCTACCTATCTCCTTCACTCCTAGCTCCAATATTCTTTGGAATTCCAAGGTTCTGCATGCGTGGGAGAGTATTTGGGTTTGGGGAGACATCCAAGAACACTACCCACAGCAAGGATCAGGCACACTTGCACGGTACTATCCCTTCATGGCGAATTGACTAGTGGTCAGTGACAAATGAATGCCGAGCATGTATCCGTATCAGAGATACTCATAGCACTTGTGTAAAGTTTGCAGCGCTTCTCATCTGACGCATTGATGATGAGGTTTATGAACAAACAGATATTGTACTATTAATGATTCCGCTTTGAAACAACCGTTTTCTATTAGTTCTCTCAAGCTCCTGAATCAGTTTCATTGAAGAGTATCCTGAGATTGCAAGGCAAACTATTCCTGTGTGGACCAATATTTTCTTGATACAGTATCAGGCAAGCAAAATAGAAGACAGAAATAAATTGGATTTGAGGCTGCTTATGGCTGCAGCTGTCATTCAGAGTCCTGGATTTCAAATTTTTGCTTCGTCACATAACGGTTTCATTGTTACCATTGATAATCATAAAATAAGGGAAAGTTACATATTTGAACTTATTAATTAAAAATATTTCCATTTATATGTCCAAGGTTTATATAAGATTTCATTTTTTAAAGTTTTAAACCACTAAAATAAAGCATCGGTAGTGAGGGTAATGAGATCTATCAAGAACTCACAGGGTTTTTAAGCAACTTACACACTTCATTCATTTGCAGTCATTCAACAAATATTTCCCAGCACCTGAACAATGCCGGGGCTGTTCTAAGTGCTGGGAAAATCGCTGTGAATAAGACAATCAAATTCCTGCCCATGGTCTAGAGAACTGGTATAGGTTTATCGTATTTGCTTTTTAACTTCTTAAAATAACTGTGATAAGAGTGCTTCGCCTCATATTTCAAATGTGCCATGGAACACCCGGAAAATGAACCTTGTGAACCAAAATATTTCATAAATCAATTTCCTCCTCCATAAAAGATCACACCAATTACAATATTACTAATGCAGGTGAAAGCTTCTCTTTCTGAGGTAAATATTCCCAGGACCTTCCACTGTTCCCGTGGTTTCCAGACCCTCATGGGCCTGGTTCCCATCTTCCTGCTGCTCTCTAATTTGTGGGTGCCCATGTAAGATGCCTGACAGTGCTGGGAGAGAAAAAAACTCCAGAACTGGTTTAACCACTGTGGTCAGAAGCCACAGACAACTAGATCCCAACCAAATAAATCCAGAATAAAGACTGGCCTCCTACCCTGCCCAGTGCTATTGTCCAGATTAGCTGTACACTGGCCAAACTCTGGAATCTGATGCTCTCCAAGTGGCCAGAGGAGCAGAGCATAGCCCACATTGGAGCTTCGTACTGTGGGAGAAAGCTGGCCTTCTCAAATTCTTCCCTGGAGTGCAGAATGCAGAGAGGACACGCCATTCGATTTAACTCAATCATCCAGCGAGTATAGAATTAGGACCTTTAACCAAACCTGGATCCTCTTCTCAAGAAACTTACCCTTAATAGGATGGTTTACAGAGCTTGCTGAGATGTCAGTCTTGACTCTATCTGATAAAAACCAGAGGGGAATACCAAAGCCAGCCTGAGTGCCACCGGGCAGCAGGACAGCACAGTGGTACCCAGCAAGGACTCTAGACCAGAATGCCTGGGTTCATGACCCTCCACCTTGGCACATTCCTTAACCTTTCAGAGCATCCATCTGAAAATGCGGAAGACAAAACAATGCTTCCTCACAGGGCTGTTGTGAGAATTAAATGAGTTAGGACATGCGCACTGGTTAGCACAGAGCCTGGTGCAAAGCCCTGGCTAAGTCGTAGCTATGATCCTGGGACACATCGCACAGGTGCCTGGGTACTCCGAGCAGGGGACAGTGGCCCACTGCTGTTTGCTTATTTCTGTCCACGTGACTTTCCCCAAACAAACATTAAGAAACACATTAAGCTGTGGGAGAGAAAAAAAATGTTTATGAATGATGCCAAACACTAGGTTCATACTAAAATTTTGACCATTAATTTCTTTTCCTCAATCACCAGTACCAGTCTATCAATCGAGGGGAGAAACTCATTCAGGTTATTGGACTGTCTCAGGACATATGTGGGCTTCGTCTGTTTTACAAATCCCCCAAAATTCTTTTCTAAAATGGATGAGACTATAACTCATTTTTAATGTGCAGAAGAATTGTAAGAAATGCAAGAGTCTCTTAGGTTATATAAAAATTGAAAATGCTCCATAAAAAGAACCCGCTTAAATGTCTGACTTGTAAAAGTAAATGTCGTTTTAAAATTTTTCATTTGTCACACTCCATGAGGTCTCTCCTGCTTGCCATGCCCATGCAAGTCCCTCCCTGTGCTCTCTGGAGAGCTGGGAGAGCATGGCTAACGCTGCTTCTGCTGGCGGCCGCTGGATGTGTGCGAATCTGCCTTGCGCCTGGACTCCGTTCCCACTTCCTCGAACTGGTTACTCTAAGAAGCTTTTGTCCATCTGTTGTATTTTACAGCTACCCAGGGAGGGACACAGCCAAGCACACACGTCCAGTTAGATGCCAAGCAAGCACCAGACTCCTGCTTCCTTAGGACTCCTAGTCCAGTGCTCATTGCACAAGACTAGGCTTGCACTGAGATGCACCAGAGAGAACGTCCCAGTGCTGACTTCTAGCCTTAAATTCATAGATCAGAATCCTGGAAAGCCTTGTGGGTTTTGTTGGATATAATTTTGGTCCCAGCACCTCTGGAACCTCTTTGGGAATATCCTCCACTCTGCAACTCTAGCAAGCCTCAGTCCAGGACTCCTGAAATAATACCAAGCCCTGACAGCCAGAATATCTCCAAGAGCCAGTGCTGCCCCTGGTGGGAGAAGATGGCTTCTTGCTCAGCCAGGCCGACCAGTTCTCTTGGAATTTCAGTTACCGCCAACCCGAGGAGGAAGGGAGCAGGCTGCAGGCACTGCAGGCTGGGATTTTGGCTCCGGAAGTTCGTGTCACACGCTGAGCTGCCTTCACTTAAGGGCTGCCAAAGTTCTTCAAAGTATTTGCATAAAAATCTTCATAAGATAAACACCGAAATCCATTACTAGCAGTCACCAAACGCTGGCACCTTGATGAATGGCCAACCTGCAGGCATCCGGGAAATGTGCTGTGCTGACATGTGACTGTTGCAAAGGAGCCCCTTCCTTAAATGAGGGTGTACCCACCACAGCAGACCATGTGAGGAAGTTTGAGGATCCATGAGGCTGCTAATTAAAGCAAAGCAACAATCCCCTGTGTTTAGAATGCATTTAGAGATCCAGCGCTGTCAGCTCACTCGAGCTCTCCGAATCCATGATTGTAAAAAAGTGTCAAGTTTTGCTGCCGACGTTGGACTGACTTGGCCCCCTGAGGTGCTGCTGGGAGGGGAGAGGTGGCCAGGCCTAAGCTGGGGAGGGGGTGTGCCCAGGGTTCTTAGGGCTGTTTACCTCACCCAGCCAGGTGCCCACACAGCGATTCCCTGAAATGCAAGGGAGGTTAGTTCACCGGGTATCAGAACGGGTTCATAAAGACTGAACTCTGCCGCCCAAAACGCAGGAGTGGAATCTGAAGCTATTGCCTAAAGAGATTAGGATGAGGAGTCTCACTAATAATAAAAATCTTTGGCAACATGGGCTGAAATTCTGCAGAAAGCCTCAAGGGTATTTTAAGAAAAAAAGGGTTTGTTTGTTTTTTTTTTGAGGAAGACTGTCCCTGAGCTAACATCCATGCCCACCTTCCTCTACTTTATATGTGGGATGCCTACCACAGCATGGTGTGCCAAGTGGTGCCATGTCCACACTCTGGATCCGAACCAGCCAACCCAGGGCCACCGAAGTGCAACCTGCGCACTTAACCACTGCACCACCAGGCCAGCCCCAAGAAGAAAAGATTTTTAATAATGATTTTTATTGAAAGCCACATTCCCCCCAATCCACTTCTCCATAAGACACCCAAACTAATGCCCTCAGCAAGTTTTCGTATCTTTTTATATTTCTCCTTTTATTCACACTTTTAGTTTTAATGTTTTTATTAAAACAAAGAGTAGTCAGACAACCTTTTGTTTCCAGGTGAATTTAGAAACAAACCTTTGCGCCACTGGCTTATCTATGTATATATAGAATACGTTATATATATTTATATTAAATGTACATAAAATTCATTACATTTATATATAAAACATATATAAGCTATAAATATTATATGTTATAGTATTATAATATGTTATATGTGCAATATAATATATAATTTTATGCATTATATTATATTTATATATAATATGTAATTTTATAATTTACAATACAAAATTGTATTATATATTTATAGAAATATATACATTTCTATATAATATTTATATATGCAAATTTTATTTTTTATATATATATTCCATTGTCTTCACAGTGCGAGGACATTTCTGTTTTCTATCACCTTTGAAGAAATATCAGGAGCCCAGAGCAATGAGATGTATTCCCTAGTCTTCAATCTTCGTATTAGTAGATGGGTTTGAGTAGTTAGGAGTTTGCAAAGCATAAACCTATAATCCCCACCTGGTCCTGCAGGGGAAAGTGTAGTTAACTCCCAGGCACAGGCCTCCCTCTGTGGGAGAAGTGGTGTTTTAGAGCGTGTTGATGACTAATATTTCAAGGACATTTTGCAGACTCATTTTCCCAGCATTCTGTTGTTTCAGCTGAACCATTCATGCCACAATATTTTTATAGGCTCTAAGGCTGAGAAACATTCCCGTCCAGCCAGGATATATGAACCTCTTAGTTTTCTGATGCAAAAGTAGCATTTCAGATTACCCTCTTTCAAAAGAAAACCACACACCTTATGCTGGCAGGTGAATGGGAGAGTGGAGATTTGAACAAGGATATGAAATATAGGTAATACTTCTCTATTGCCTTATGTTGCAGCATATGTACGGCAGCTGCCTTGATGCTCTGCTGAGATTAAATCAGTGTTTCCAACCTGGGGGTGTGGCATTGGAGGCATCCAGGAGAATTACAGACAAAGAGCTCCACATCCCCATTAGGTGACCACAGTCTTGTAAGGACCATATTTCATACTAAGCATGGTGGATAAGAAGAGCTGGTGGTCTGGAAACAGAGATCTGGGGTTGAATCCCAGTCCCGTTACCTGTGCAGCCACAGGCAAGTTACCTAAGCTCAAGCAGCCATAGCTTTCTTATAAATAGAATGGGGATAACACTACTTTTGAATCCTGGCTCTGCCACTTACCAATTGCATAACCTTGAACAAGTTTTTTGGCCTCTCTGGGCCTCAATATCCTGTCGTATCAAATGGGAGTGTTAACAGTTCTGTTCTTACAGGCGAGGATTAAATAGTTAAGAGCAGCACATAAAAAAGTTTATTTTGTATGCTTTAGAAAATCCGAGTTTGAGAAAGTCCTCTAGGAAAAGATGAAGAGGGGGAAGAAAGAAGCAAAAATTGGGACAAAGAGAGGAAACAATGAGCAAACACCGCTGCCCTTGCTTTTGAAAGTGTTTGGTCATATTGGCTTCTGTGAGCCCTAATCTTGGTGCCTCTGCTTCTAAATGGAAGCTGCTGCACAGCGTGACTGTGTCCCCAGGAACTGACAACTGCTATGGTTACACAGCTGTTTCTTCAATTAACTACTTGAGAGACCCCAAGCAAAGAACTTTTCTATAGACATTGACATAGAGAAAAAGAAGAAAGAGAACTGACTGAGATTGAATGCTATCAAAAAATAATTTTTAAACATTTAAGATTAATCAGTGGTAACAGAAAGAACGTCCTAATTTTTATTAGCTTCCAGAAAGTTCTCCCATAAGAAGAATTCAAGAACTAGTCATTGTATATAAATGCTGGATTAGCATGTGACTGTGGGAGCTATTTAAGCTCAGACTCTGAGAGCTTCTCTTAAATGGCTAAAATTCTCTATCTTGCTAAGTTCAAAGGTAAGGGAAAACCATGGAAAACCCAAAGAAAAACAAACCACCCCATCTCATTAATGCTCTCTGACCTCATCTGGGAGATGGGGACAGAGCACCTACAACTGAGTCTGCCAAAGGGATGGGCTATCAGAGCAGTGGCCAAAGGTTCCAGTCTAAAAAGTGCACTAAATCTCCTTGATATTTGCAACTTTCAGAAAATATAAGTAGAAGGAGAAACATAGATACAGAACCCCCTCCATGAAGAGTGTCACATTTAGTTGAAATACATTATTTGATAAACCTACAGCAGGGAATAGTTAATATCTAATGTCCATTTTTCCCTCCTTTCATGTGGCCAGGCTGAGAAGGCTACAGTTTCTCAATGTGGTCATGTGAGTAGGTTTTGGCCAATGGAGTGTGAGCAGAAATAATATGTGGAGCTACCAAATCCTGCCCATAAAGAGAAGGGGAGTGGCCTCTCCTTCCCCTGTCCCTTTGCTCCTTCCCAGTGGATGGAACATGGCCATGGTAGGAAGTCATCTTGGACCATGAATAGGAAAATCCTGCTCTGGGGCTGGCATAGCAACAAGCTAGAGGGAGTCTGAATCCCTAATACCATGGACCTACCATACCAGCCCTGGGCTGCTTGCATGCTGGACTGTTGTGTAACAAACTTCCGTTTTGCTGTTTTGAGTCTCTGTGGCACTAGCTTCACCTATGTTCTAACACAGTTCCATTTGAGGTGGCAAGGTGGGGTGAGATCATAAGAGGTGTTCTCGAGTTATAATAACTGAGCATAAACTGCCTTCAAAGGAGGAAAGGTCTAGGTAATGCAGGGTTTGCTTTGCTTGTTGCAACCAGAGCTGAATTGTCATGAACAATAAGGAGGAGGCTGAGCCTGTGCAACGTCCTCCTTCTCAGCTCTTCCCACAGGCAGTGCCCAGCCTAGTCTTAATATAAATGTGACTAAATATTTAGAGAACATTGACTTGAAGGCAGAGGCCCTGGGTGTATATCTCAATCTAGTCTTGCCTCCCAGGCAAAGTTGTTTTGAGATATGGGATGTTTGTGAAAGCACTTAGGAGAGAGCTTGCCAAGTATTTGGGCTCAGTAAATGTCAGTTTCCTTTCTTCTTGACAGCTGCCTCCTTTTTCTCATAATGTGTGTGAGATTTCTGATAGAAGACCTCAGTTGATATTCACAAATGCTTTGTAAGTTCCCTACCTATAAATGCATATCTTATAAAAGATATAAACATAGCCCCAATCACCTGTGAATTACTGAGAAGCCAAGTAAAAATGTTTTTCCCACTTAACAAAGTATGAGTGAGGCTTTCTGAAAATTTTGTTTGGGAACTAATGGGTGAAAGTTTAATCCCACACCAGGAAACAAAATTTTCACTGGGGACTCCTAATTTAATTATGTGACACTATTCTCCAAAAATTTCTTCCCTTACTATAGAATTGAAAGGAATGGTCTGAGTTAATGAGGCCTAAAGTCCAAATTGAAACTAGAAAATAAATAAAATATGACATAGAAAAGCACCTTTCATTCGTTTTGAAACTCATCTTGCTCTAACTTCATTGATTCACGCCGCAGTCTTCTCGTCATGAGTCCCACAATTCGTCCAACAGACATTCATCAGTGCTTCCTGGGATCCAGGCCCTGTGCCATGCTTCGAGGACACCAAGGCAAAGTCCTTGAAGAGTTTCAATCCACTGGGGGGTCGAGCTAGAAACAGAAACTAAGCGCAGCACAGGCACAAATGAGGGGCAACCAATTTCTCCTCCACAGGGAACAGTTCAACATTCCAGCTGGGTCTGGAAGATTTGGAAGGGCTCTGTGAAGGGCAAAAGGAATTCTTGACAGTGATTGATTACAGATCACTTTAGGGCGGCATGAGCATTGAAGAGGACTAGGGGCAGAAAGACAAGTCAGAAGACTACTATAATCAAGAAGGCAAGAATATAGGCCTAGGTTAAGGGGGTGGTAATAAGGATGTGGAAGACACAGAATTTAAGGACTAATTAGATGTGAAAAGAAAGAGAAAGAAAGGAGATAACTCCATGGTTCTTGTTTTCCTGTATTAGATAGATGGTGTCCAAATAAAACAAGACAAATAAGGGAAGAGACAATACAAAAAGAAAAGAAGGCACCAAGTCCTGCTTGGAGATGATGAGTTTGCAGTTCTGTATGGTGTATCCAGAGGGAGATATCAAGGAAGCTGTTGGAAGTAAAGGCCTCGAACTCAGGAGAGAGGTCAGGCTTCAGGTTTGGACTGGGAAGTCTTCAGAAGATTCATGGTAGCTGAAACAATGGAAGTAGATGAGAGGACTCAGGGAGAAGGTGTGCAGAAAAAAGAGGCGAGAACTAGAGACAGAACCCTCAGTATTCTAACATGTAAGGAATGGAAAAGGAATGAAAAAAAGACGCAGAAAGGAGACATAGAATTGGGGATTTCAAAAAGTAGAGGGTAATCGATATTCTCAAATACCACAGAGAAGTCACTGAGAATAAAAACTGAAAATAGGTCACATAGACTTGGCAACAAGAAGGCACTGGTGACCTCTGAGAGCAGTTCTAGCGGAGCAATGGGAGTGGAACCCTAACTGTAATGAGAGGAGAAATGAGTTGGAATGGAGGGAGTAAATCTGGCAAGACTAAATTAGTCCTTCAAGAAATTTGGTAGTAAATTGAAGGAGAGAATTGAATAATAGCATGATGGGGAAATTGTGCCAAAAGAAGATAAAATTAAAGATAGAGGAAGATTTAAACAACTTTTCAGGATGATTACACAGGACCAGAGCAGAATGAGGACTCGATGATACCAGAAGAAAGTAACTGATGGAACAAGATCTGGAGCAAGTGAGAATGGATGGGATGTCAGGCCCTCATTTGATTTCTATCTCTATCTTTTACCAAGCATGAGCCTTGTATTCCTAAGTTCTTCTTTAGACTGACTGCTGTCCATAATAATAACAAAAAACTGACCTAGATTTGATCCTAGCTTGAAAGGTACCATCCTAGGATATCTAGAAATTCTAGTCACCTTCTAACTCTGCAAGATTATGACTCCGACTTTAGAAGCTAACACTATCTCCCACCTCTATCTATGCTGATCTCTTCTTAGCATTATTCACCACCTTAGCTAGTACTGAGCCTCACCCTCCACTCTTCATTCTTGTCTACTAGATAAAACATAGGCTCTGAGTTTGAATCCAAGTCTTACTCTTTGTGTGATTATAGGCAAATTACGTAATCTCACTGTGCCTTGGTCTCCTCATCTGTAGAAAAGAGACGCTTTCCTGCCTCAAAGCTGGATCTTCTTAGTAATTTTTCCTTCTTATGGCAATTGATTTATAATTATAAAAATACTTTTATTTCCTAAATTCCTGCAGGAGAAACAACTATGTTTTTGTGATTCAGAAATTTTCTGTTTCTCTTATTCAAACAATTGAAAACAATTGTTTTTATAATGTAAATTTTTACAAAAGCAAAAATTAGGGTGGAACCCACTCTAAATACAACATGACTCACACCCTACGAGTCTTAGAAAAGGGTAGAAGATCATTGTGGTATGAACAGGGGCCCCCTAAAATATCCATCCAGATCCTAATCCCTGGGACCTGTGAATGTTACTTTGTATGGCAGAAAGGGATTTTGCAGATTTCACTAGATTAAGAATTTTGAGGTGGAAAGATCATCCTGGATTATCCTAACAGACATGTAAAATGTCATCACAAATGTCCTTATAAGAAGAAGGCAGGGAGAGATTTGGTCACAGAAGAGAAGAAGGCTATGTGACAGAAGCTCACAGAAGTAGAGGGAAGCAAAGTTGAGAAAAAGATGCTAGTCGGCGGCTTTGAGGATGGAGGAAGGGGCCATAAGCCAAGAAATTCAAGGAATGCAACTCCAGAAGCTGGAAAAGTCAAAGAACTGGAAATTCCGCTAGAGCATTGCCTTGCTGACACCTTGATTTTAGCCCAGTAAAGCAGACTTCCACCTTCTGATCTCCAGAACCATAAGAGAATAAATTTGTGTTGTTTTAAGTCAATAAGTTTGTGGTCATTTGCTACAGCAACCACAGGAAACTAATACAAATATTTTCTTCTTTCTGCTACTTAGAAGCTAAGTTATCAAGACCTCTGCCTTTGAGAGAAGAAGGCAGAAATCAAGTTATCGACCCTCTTTGGTTTCTGCAACACAGTGAGGGATCCTCTGAAAGGACCTGCCAATAATTTACCCCAACCCAGAGTAGCCTCAGACTGCGATGGAGGGCTGTCCATCCTCCTCCAATCAAGAGCCAAAGAGGAGCTTCATGTGCTGGGGAGAACAGACTTGTGTTTTTTTAATCAAAGGAAATTAAAATAATCTTCTCAAGTTTTACATACAATAAAAAGGTAATCAGACTAAGTTAAGATTCCCCTTTTTATTACCCCAAGAAGCAGGGAATTCAAGCTTATTTTTAAGTACTAATAAAACCTGCAGCGTAAGGAAGTGGTTTCCAAACACAACCCATAAAATAAGGATGTATTTAAAATGCTGTTATTAGATAATTGCCATTCCCACAAACTTCCCCTCATGCATCCTGGCAGCCGATCACACTCTGAAGCAAAAGGAAGAAATGGTTTTACAAATAGTATTTTTCTTATTACATTTTAGTGAACAGTAAGATTATGACACCCAGAAAAACCTGCTCCCAGAAAGAAAAAAGCAATTAAGTTTTGATAGGTAGCCCTAAAGGAACTGAGGAAAAATGTACTTCTTCCAGGAAGGTGTCTGGATGCCTTAAAGGTGGGACCAGACACAACAGTCTGGTAATCTCTATCTTTTCCAGTCCACCTTCCTCTTGAGCAGTAAGTAAATGGCATTTTCTGACTTGTCATGAAGTGTGATTCATGTGCCCAGATAAATGTCTATGTCTGTTTGCCCCTGATCACACTTGGAAGAAAGATATAACTTGGGTTTAATGTATCCTCATTCAGCTTCCCAGAGACAGTTAGTGGAAATTCATTTTAAACACTACTTATATAATTCTCTATAGTTGAAAATCTACGTTGAACAGGGAGATTGGCCTCATAAGAAACATCTAAATCCAATTTTCAATATGATATATCAAACAAATGTTGAGCCCCTACTGTGTGCAAGAAAATAAGCTAGATGCTGAAATTTAGGGATGAAACTCAATAATCAATGAGTCACCTGCCTTGATTGAGCTTAAAAGCAAGCTTTTTTAAAATAATGATAGAAGAAAGCGTGCAGTCAATAATATTCAATTCAAAGGCCAATTTTCCATGGGTGTGTTATAGGTTGTACAGTACATCTGTTGTTTCCCTTTGCCTTAGCCTCTAGTCCCCTTCTTCTAGTAAGAGTTATGGTAACAATTTAGGAGATTCAATTTTTAGGGCTCTTCCTAAATTTGAAATTCCCACGGAATACTATATTTTAATTGCGCCAGACTCACTCTGTTTTCAATACCATAAATAACTGAAGGCTAGCCTATATTTTTGAAGTGTGTTGAAAAGCGGTTTTTAATTCTTTGGGATCACAGTTCAGAAGTTATACATATCAAGAAATAGAAATCAAGTCTATAAATGATCTGCTCAAATGCAGGAAGAATAACCCTAAGACCAATGTTCTTCTTTTAAAAAAAAATACAAATAAAAATTATAGAGTCATCATCCCTTTCCAGAGGGCACCAATAACCAGGTGAATCAAATTCTAGTTGTGTTGGTGTGGCCCGGTGGTTAAGAACCACATTCTCAATTCCAAAATCCAACAACAATGACTTTAAGGGTCTCCATGAAATGCTAGGCAATCCTTCCCGGACACTGAGACACAAAAATGCAGCTGCCTTTTCTTCTGTGCTTTCACTGGATTCCAGGTTTCCTTCAGTAGTCCTTTCTTCTGGTGGATCTGTATAACTTGTTCCTCAATTCCTAGTGTCGTTGAGGAACTTGTTCTTCTTTTTCCCTTGTGCTCATGCTCATATCCCCAGCCTCACTAGAAAGTAGCCATTCTTTTTCTCCCTTCTCACTTGGGTCATTCCTTTTGTCACACAGGTAGTTTGTGACAAAGCCAGGTCTGCACTGTATCTCCAGGGCTCCAGTGTACCTGCTTGTCTGATAGCCAAATATGTCTCCGCCTTTAAAAAAGATTGTCCGTTCAAATGCTATCTTTCTTGGTTCTTTAAATTTAGAGAACATATAGATAATACTAATAGCCAGGCTTCTATGGTGGTGAGAGAACCATGGTCAAGATTTCTATTATACTTTATTTGTCACCAATTGCTCCTGACAAGAGAGGAGAAATACGTCAAGCTTTTAAGACTTTGTGAGTTGTTGCGTAAGCAATGCTATGCACCAGCAAAGAAAACAACTTGTAGAAACATTTTCGAAGAGCCAAATGAAATTAAACTTAACTAAAAATTATCCCAAAGAGAGGAAATAAAGCAACAGTTAGTCACGTATCATTCCCAGGGTTTTATATACTGATGCAAGCTTTTAGAACAGTATGACCCAGTATTGTAAATCTAGATACACGTAAAACAACCTTCGAGAGAATTTGTTATAGAGAAGCATTAAAGTAAAATTAGATTTGGTGAATTTTATGACATATGAAAATACATACTTACTGGTCATTTTTTGTGCTCTTTCGCAATAAACGAATTTACATGTAAATATTATTTTTGGTAATAATTTTGGGAAGAGACCCCAACATTACTCTCATCTGATCAAACTAGAAGTCTAATTTGGATCTCTGTACTAAAAAGTACATGTTATTTTTATTTGCCTATGGTCTGTATAAATGCCTGGTTTTCTGAACAATTTTATTCTAGGAAGAAGGTTATGGAATGCTCAAGAACTAAAAGAAAACACAAATTAGAGTGTGATGGTAACTACTCACAGAATGGAATGGAGTGGGGTACTATGCAATGTGGTATTGCGTGTGGATCCGTACACTACTTAATAAGCTTAATCATCTTTTAAACTTGTTTTTCAGGGACTCCATGAAAAAGGTCAAGAAAAGAGGTCAAGAAGATCTTACGTATAAAGGAGGTATACGACTTGATTTTATAGCCTACTAAACTACAGATATTAACATTGCAAAATAATATAATCCAGGAAATTAATAAAATATGCTGGTATCATGGCCCTCTGACAAATATACAAAACATACTGGACCCAGAGAGATAAACAATTGAGGTTATAATTCTCACCCCACCCAATACATCCCACTATATCTGAGTCAACAGAAAACTGAGTGATAACACAAATATCACAGGGGGGATATCTGTGTGCGTAGCTGCAGAATGCCTTTCCTTCCTTTTCCTGTTTATGTTGTCAATTGCGAAATGCTGAGTTAGAATGTTCTCATATTTAAGACCTGTTCAGCGTTTTCTCTTTTTCCTCACATTTATGTTAGCCTTTTCCTTTAATTATCTTGATGTTGTTATTCTTGGCAAGGCTGCCCTCTCCATTATGATGTGTTTACCTTCCAAACAGTCCCTACTTCCTCCTTATCTTTGTGAGCTTATTAAAATTTCCAGCTCCAACTGCTCGCTTCCCCTCTTCAGCATATCCTCACCTTCACAGCTCACTTCTCTTTCTCTCTTTTCAACCCTTCTTTCAACTCTCACCCCAACCCTCTCACCCCTTTGGAATAACAAGTTATTTCCTCTTTCATTTCCTCTTACAGAAGATGTTTTTGGACTCATTCCCGAAAATCTTTGGCATGAAACTATACCCATGCCGTTCTGTGTTTCCACTGGGCACATTTCCAGAGGTGTTTCATCGGACTGCAGCCCTTGGCCTTCACACCAAGTTAGGCCTGGCTTTGTCAATCATGTTTATCATCGTCCAGCATTCCAGGCAAGCTGTGGTTGTGGTAACAGGACTGGTGGGTCTTTCTCCCTCTGGCAACAGGCTCTCGTTTTCATATCATTTGCAAAAAGTCTGTGTGAAGTATGAAAATCTGGACTTCTCTTTTTATTGCAAGTGAAAAGGCAATTAGATGAAGGGAGGGAATGCTGAGTCGGCAATATTTGCCCAGCTGAGACATGTTTCTCCATTTATGGAATAAGTGTATTATCCAATTACTTTTCATTCTTTATAGGTCAACTCAGAAGTAAGTTTGATGGTCGCATCCAAGCTGCAGGAAAAACTTGTTAAACAAAAACTCTACCTAAAATTAAATGTTTTCTATTTTAGGGTAAAAAAATTGAGAGTGGGTGAGTCATATTAATTTGTCCCTTAATGGGGAATAGAGTGTTATTACTTGGAATGAATATATTAAACAGACAGAACGCTTTACCATTCCTTACTTGATAGTGTGTTGAAGTGAACAATTTCATAGCACATTTTGATATTTGTTCCAAATATTTATGTATCACGAATATGACATATTTGAGAGCTAGAGGACACTGTCTTGAGATGAAAGCTTTTCTCGTGTACTGAGACACAAAGACAAGAAACCACAACGATGTCCTGAGTCATGTAACCCTAAGCAGGCTCCTCCACGTTCAATATCTAGTGCTCTGGCAACCAAGTAAGTAAATATGCACAAAAGCATGCATTCAAACTTACGGCGTTGCAATCTGGTATCCATAAACAGACACACTAAAAGTGAACAAATAAGTTACGTCCTTCAGTTCAAAACATTCTAGATTCAGCATACAAACAGTCTTTTTTTGTGAAGTTTGATTGGTTTGGTTTAGTTTGGTTCAAAGGGCAAACGGCAGAGACAGAAGAGAAAAGGCTGTGAATTTTCATCTAATTTTTAATATTGTTTAGTAAATAAGGCCATTGACTAGGCCAAGTTATAAACATTTTCTAAGTTACTCCAGTACATTTCTGTTAAGAAAATTAAAAAGCAAAGTCAAAGAGACTTCCAATTCAAAATGGTATTTGCCAAGCATCTTGAACATAGCGTCTCCCTTCAATCTGATAAAAATATTGGTGCAGGCCCAGAAAATACCACATTGCTTGTAAGGCATTCGCTCAGCACGCAAACAAACTTGCAGGAGGAGGAGGAAGAGGGAACGTTTGTAGATCAGATGGCCACTAGTGAGCAACTGTTTGAAGGAGGATGACTCCATGCTCATTAATCTACCTCACAGCCTAGGGCTAAAGAGGAGATCAGACCCCACACAAAGGACGGAGCGCACGGCCAAGGGCAATCTGCTCGTCCTCTCCACTAACAATGTCCAGTCTGCAGAGCTCGCTTCTTGTGTGAGGCTGAACAAAAAGGGGTGGAAAAAATACTGCAGAACAGGGCAAAGGGAGCAGCTTCCTGAAGAATCAGAGAAAGAGCAAGATGGGTTTGAGTTTTTCGCCTGCTGGCCACCTGAACTTGGACAAGGTACTTAAACTGCCTAATGTTCACTTTTTGAGAGAATTAAATAATGTATAAAAAGCAAAAAATGCTGTGCCTAAGATACGGTCAGTACTCAATAAACGTTGATTAGTATAATGATTATGATTACCAGATAGTATAAGATGCGCTATCAAGCTATCATTCACTCAGCGAATAGTATTGAATGCCTATTCTATTCTGATATTAAAAAGGAAATACCATGTTCCCTTTCCGATTATCACATTGCTTGTATTCTAGCATAATAATAATTCCGTTCCAAAAATGATAATCTAAATGGAGAGCAATATGGTAATATTATCGGTTAAGTTCTGGGAGAAAGGGTCATGGAAATCTCAAATTCATACATAATTACTATGGTATCCAAAAACATAAAAACAGTTTAGGTGCAACAGTCTGTGAACACAGATACCACATACATATGGTACTTGTATGGAGCTTAATTGATTTGCTACACAAAAGCAGAGCATCAATACAATAATATGAATTCTAAGTTAATAGTAATCCTGATGTTTTAATAGTCATGATATCAGAACTGCTTTATCTTCTCGCATGCTTAACTCTAATTTTACTAGCAGAGGTCTTTGCCACTTCATTTAAGGTTATCAAATTTGTTCTTTTACAATAATTCTGCTAACATTGATATATATGTAGATTTTCTTGGGGGAAATCACAATAAGAACACAATTTTTAAACCGACTTTTGGAATATGGTTTAAATTGATTGATCCTCTTCGTCTGCGTCAGGGATGAGAAGTAAATTACGTCCCGAAGATGGTCTGCGTTTACCTCCAAGTCAAGCCATTCTTGAGGTTGCTTACAATGTTGTATGCTGCCATTTCCGTTCCTGACTAATTTAACATAACTAACTGATTTTTTCATAAAAATCCTTGAAGGTGCTTCTTTTGCTCTGTGTTTCCTGGCTCCTCAAGCAGAGAGCCATCCTACTAGTGTGCACTGGCATCTTGCAATCAAAGTGTTCTGGAGGTAGGTCTGCTAATAAACTCAGGTTCTCATCCCCACTAGCTTATTTGACAGGAAAAATTGGGGATTTACCTAATTGTGAACATTGAAACTGTATGATTTTACATCCTCTCACAAGTTCTGACCAAATAGATATTCATTGAAACACATCAAAATATATAACAATTTCCAAGCCTTATACCGCCTGAGATGCTGAAATAGAGTTCTCCTTTGTTTCCTAAGATGATCTCTCTATCCTTATTTAGAGAAGCCAAAAAAAGAAAAATAACTTCTTGCCCCACACTAGGTACCTTTAAAGTCATGAAATGCAAGGCCCCCTTGGACCATCTCCTATCTTTCTAGCTCTCTATCCGCCAGTAAAGGCTTTTAAAAAATTGAGAGGAATATCTTTATGTTCTTCCTAACTGTTCCCCACTGCCTCCTTCTTTTTGATGGGTAGGTTGGTGCTACCGTCAGCAGTCCAATTCTCTATCAGCACATTTTAAACTACTCTGAAAAAAGAAAAAGGAGAGAGTAAGTACATCAGAATCCAGAGAGCGGGCCACACCAGCTTGAACTTTGCTAATTGAAACATGACTCCCTGGAGGCATTGGTCCACAACTTTCATGTCCATAATTGTGTCTGAAGAGTTTGGAGAAAGAAAAACAGTGGGAAAGGAAATACCAAATATTCAGATACAAGTAGCTGACCACAAAAGGTTTCCAGAACAATACCAGCCAACTGATGTATAGAGTGGCAGGCAAAAACAGTCTTTGGAAGCAAACAGTGCTGTGCTGTAATCATGGCTGTGTCCCTGGACAAGTTGCTTAGCTTCTCTGAGCCTGTTTGCTCAACCACAGAATATGGATGATAATACCTTTCTATTTCTGTTGTTATATAGATTAAATTAAAATAAAATGTGGGAAGTACTTAGAAGAGTAACCTACCCACAGTTAAGTACTCAATATTAGCTGTTAGTATCATCATCATCATCATTTCTTTTACTTGTCTCTTTGTTTCCCATTTCTCATTTCCCCCAATCATGTCAGTCACTTCAATAAATATGTTTAAGTCCATGCCATGTTCCGGAAAAGCACAGTTAGAGGGGTTTGTGATACAAAGAATAACTAACATATGGACTTTCTGGCTAAAGAAGCTCACATCTAGGGGATGAGACAGAGATACAAATACACAAGCTTGTGAACACAGCACTATCTTGCCCTTATTTCCGCGTATGTCTGCATTTGCTAACAAACTACCTACCCCTCAATGTCAAAGCCTATATCTTAGTCTTCTCTGTCTCTCCAGAACCTCATTTAGCCCATGATCACATGTTCAACAGATGTGTGCACAATGAACAAATGAGTAAAGGAAAGCTTTACATTCAGAGCCAAGAGAACTTACTCCACCTGGAGAAAATGGAGTAGGCTCATCAAGAAGTCACATTTGAGTGGGTCTTAAATAATAAATTGAAGTTCAATAGGTAGAGCACGAAAGGGCTTTCTGGGAAAAAGGAACTGTATGAAAATTCAATTATAAATTCTTTGAAGGTTAGAGCACTAATTTTAAATTCCCTTATAACAGCACATAGGACCTTGAAGAGTTCCACACAAGAAAAGTTATCCATAGGTTACTGAATAGCAACAATAACTAACATTTGCTGAGCACTTAAACGTGCTGGTCATGTTTAAATGTTGTAAATGTTCTACAGTATACACTTATTTAATCCTCACAACAATCTTATGAGGTAGGGACTCATTTTACTTAGGCACAGAGAGGTTAGGTGATTTGATCAAGGTCACACAGCCAAGAACTAGCAGAGCCAGCTTTCAAACCTAGAGAGTCTGGATCAAGAGCCTAGAGGATTACTCACAGGCTCTCTCACCTCTCTGCTCACTCACTCCATCATTCAATAAATATCTATTATCTACTTTGTGCAAGGTGCAGTTCTAGGTACAGGAGTAGTACTTACCCTTGCAAAGCTTGCATTCTAGTGTGAAGCAACAAACAATAAACTGAAAAAAAAAGCAAACAGTATGAAAATATGAAGAGGTGATAGTGCTATGGAAAAAACACTGAAGAGAGAAGGGGAATAAGGACGGTCAGATAAGGGGAGATATTCAATTTTAACTACAGAGGTCGGGGAAGGCCTCGCCAACAAGATGACATTTGAGTGAAGACTGGAAAGAGGTGAAAGAGTGAGCCCTCTGGTCAACTGGAAGAAGGGAATTTGAGGCAAAGGGCAGAGCAGATGCAAAGGCCCTGAGGTAAGAGCATGGCTGGCCTGGTGATGCCAATGTGGTTGAGTAGAGTGAGCAAGGAGGAGAGTAGAAGAAGAGGTCAGAAAGAGAAGACATAGCCAGATCCTGTAGAGTTTTCTAAGCCACTGGCTTTTACTCACTAGGGAAAATGTCATAGTGGATGATTTTCTTTGTGTCAATACCCACCCAGCCTTCTTCCCTGGCCTGGGCCAAGCAATGGGACAGATTTTATGAGTGGCCTCCACCCATTCTTTTCTTTACACCCAAAGAGAGCAAGTTCACTTTGTAGTGCTCACAGACCTATCTCACCTTCTTTGGATTCCTTATTGCACACAATAAAATAGAACCATGGACAACACAGAATCATTACTGACCTGGAAAAAGTCCCTGGACCTTTGAATAAGATTGCTGATCTAATAGACCAGAAGATTAGGGGTGAGATGGGAGAAGGATGCTTGTATTAAATGGCTGCTCTGAGCTTGTAACCATGTTTGGATGACAACTTCCATGACTTCACCTCACCATCTACACAGCGCTGTGGGTAGTAAGGTTCACTTAGCTAAGACAATTTTTTTCACGTATTTTACAAATTTTTCAAATAAATGTCAACTTTTTAGCTCCAGAACTTAGATTATTTTGTTTTATCTCAGCTATCAATTTATAATTCGATACCAGAGTCCCATTTTGGGTGAAAATACTCTCCAATGAAGAACCACATTCATCTCTCAAACAAAACCACAAAGATTAAATTTGACAGGAAACTTGATGATAAGATACAAGCCGATGTTAGTAACCAAGAAATTAATAGTCTTTAAAATGTATTTTCTTAATAATTGTTATTTATGAGAAATCTGAAATCTTTGAATCAATGAAATTTTTAATTGTTTTTATTTAGGTAAAATGAATCAATGAAATCATTTATTCAGGTAAAATGAAACAATGAAATCATAAGTGTGTAGTTCAATAAGTAAACACTGTAGTTCAATAAGTAACCAACAACTAAGTAAAGATAGAGAAAATTTCCATCTCCTCACAAAGTTTTCTCATACATTCTCCTAGTCAATCTCCTTATCCCAAGACAACCACTGTTCTGATTTCAAAATTTCACAATAGATTAGTTTTATCATTTCTTGAACTTCACATAAATGGAATCATACAGTATGCACTCTTTCGAGTCTGTTGTCTTTTGCTCGACATATTGAGATTCATTCATGTTTTTTAGCATCACTAATTCATTCATTTTTATTGCTAAGTAGTATTCCATTGTGTGATTATACCAAAGTTTGTTTATTCATTCTTCTGTTGATAGACTTTGGGTCATTTCCAATTTGTTGCTATTATAAATAAAGCCGCCAAGAACATTCGAGTACAAGTCTTTCGTGGACATGAGTTTTCATTTCTCTTGGGTAAAAAACATTGGGGTGTAACTGTGCAGATGTGGGGACTATTCACATTTAACTTTATAAGAAAGCACCAAACACTTTCCCAAACTTGCTAGACCACTTGCTCCTCCCACCGGTATTGCATGGGAGACCCAATTTCTACATATCTCACAAACTTTTGCTGTTTTGAGCCTTTTTTAACAAAAGCCATTCCAGTCACTCTGAAAGACTATCTCATTGTGATTTTAATTTGCATTTCCCTGATGACAAATGATTTTGAGGCCATTTTCACATGCTTCGTGGCCATTTGTCTGTTTTCTTTTTGAAGTGCCCGATCTAGTCTTTTGCCCATATTTATAAAGTTTCTTGTCTGTTTTTATTGATATATAGGAGTTCTTTATATCTTCTTGATAAAAATCACTTGGCAGACATATTTTTTAAATAATTATTCCAGCCTGTTGTGTGCCTTTTCTTTTTTTAATGGTGTTTTTTGATTCTTAGAAGTTTTTAATTTCAATAAAGTATAATTTAATCATTTTTAAAATTTTGTGGTTCATGCTTTTTGCATTCTAAGAAATCTTTGCCTGTCCCAATATCACAGTGATATTCTAGGTTTTCTTCTAGAAGCTTTATACTTTTAAGTTTATACTCCATCTTAAATTAATCTGTATATAGTGTGAAGAAGACATTAAGATTCATTTTTTCTCCATACATTTATCCATTTACTCCAGCACCATTTGTTGAAAATATTTTCTATTCCCCCATTGAATTGCAGTGGCATCTTGGTCAAAAATTAATTGACCATATATATGTGTCCCTATTTCTAGACTCTCTATTCTGTACCATTGATTTATTTTTCTATCTTTCTGCCAAAAAAATATCGTTTTGATTACTGTAGTTTTAGTAAGTATTGAAATCAGGTAGTTTAATTCCTCCAACTTTGCTCTTTTCTAAAATTGTTTTGACTCTTCTAGGCCCTTCTCACTTCCATGCAAATTACAGAATCAGTTGTTTTCTTCAAAAGGAGAGGGGGATATTGTAATTTTGATTGGAATTGTGTTGACTCTATTTATAGATCAATTTGGGCAGAAGTGACATTTTAACAATAGAGTCTTCTGTCCATGAACAAGGTGTAATTCTTCTTTATTTAGTTACTATCAGCATTGCTTTGAAATTTTCAGTATAAAAATCTTAAACATCTTTTACTAAATTTACTCCTATGTATTTTATGGATTTTGATACTAACTGTTATTGTTTTCTTAAATTTTATTTTCAACTTATTTCTTGCTTTAACATGGAAATATAAATAATTTTATCTATTGACCTTGTATCCTGTGACTTTACTAAATCATGTATTAGTTCTAGTAGTTTTTATGTAATCTTCTGAAAATTTTCTACACACGCTATTATAGCATCTGCAAACAACTTTTTTCATTTCAATCTTTATGCCTTTCATTTCTTTTTATTTCTTTTTTTCTTTTTTTTTCCTTTTTTTTTAGCCTTATTGTACTAGCTGAGGCCTCCAGTGCAATGCTGAATGGAATATGTGAAAGTGGACATCTATAAGAGTGGACATCCTTGCCGTTTTCCTCATCTTAGAGTAAACCTGTTCAGTTTTTTCAACTTTAAGTGTGATGTTAGCTGTAGTGTTTTTTGAAGATGCTATTTATCACATTGAGGAATTTTTCTTTCATTCTTTTGTCATTTCTTCCAGTATGGATCTGTTGATAATGAAGTTTCTCAAGTTTCATTTATCTAAAAATATCTTATTTCAGTCCCATTTTTTTTTTGAGAGAGATTAGCCCTGAGCTAACATCTACTGCCAATCCTCCTCTTTTTGCTGAGGAAGATTGGCCCTAAACTAACATCTATGCCCATCTTCCTCTACTTTATATGTGGGACGCCTGCCACAGCATGGCTTGACAAGTGGTGTGCAGGTCCATACCTGAGATCCAAACCGGCGAACCCCAGGCTACTGAAGCGGAACATGCAAACTTAACTGCTGCACCACAGGGCCAGTCCTTTGGTCCCATTTTTTAAGGATATTTTCACTACATATTGAATTCAAAGTTGACAGGTTAATTTTTTTCTTTCTGAACTTTAAAGTCATCATTTCATTGTCTTCTGACTTCCATTCTTTCTGAGGAGAAGTCAGTCATCATTCTTCTCTTGTTCCCTATCATGTAATGACTTTATTTCTTTCTTTCATTCATTCTTTCTTCCTTTTTCTTTCTTTCTTCCTTTCTTTCTTTCTTCTTTCCTTTCTTTCTTCCTTTCTTTCTTTCATTCAATCATTCTTTCTCTCTCTCTCTCTCTTTCTTTCTTTCTCTCTCTTCCTTCCTTCATTCCTTCCTCCCTTCCTTCCTTTCATTTTTCCCCCTCTGGTTGTCTTCAAAATTTCCTCTTTATCTCTGGTTTCCAGCAAGTTGATTATTATGTGTTTAAGTATAATTTTCTTTATATTTACCCTGTTTGAATTAGATCTATAAATGGATATTTTTTACCTACTTTAAGAAATTTGGGACCATTGTCTCTTTAAACAGTTTTTCTACCCCATTCTCTTCCTCCTTTCCTTCAGAAACTCTAGTTCCATGTATCTTAGGCTACTCAGTATTTTCCCACAGATCACTAAGGTTCTGTTCTCTCCCTGTCCCTCATTTTTCTCTATGTTCTTTAGTTTGAGTAATTTCTGTTGACTTTTCTTGAAGTTTGCTGACTCTTTCTTCTGCACGTCTAATATGCTATTAATTCCACTCAGTGAAGTTTTTATTTCAGATATTTTATTTTGCAGTACTAGAACTTCCATTTGGTCCTTTTTCATATTTTCCATTTCAGTCCTAATCTGCTTATTCATTTTGTCCATATTTTCCTTTAAATTTTTAAAGACATTTACAATTGCTGTTACAAAATTCTTGTCTGCTAATTCCAACATCTTGGTAATTTCAGAGTTTATTTTGATTGACTGCTTTTCTTTTGCTTGTGGTTTGTAGCTTATTACTTCATCATATATTTAATAATAATTTTTTAAAAGATTGACACCTGAGCTAACAGCTGTTGCCAAGCTTCTTTTTTTTTTCTTTCTGCTTTTTCTCCCCAAATCCCCCAGTACATAGTTGTATACTTTAGTTGTGGGTCTTTCTAGTTGTGGTACACAGGATGCTGCCTCAACGTGGCCTGATAAGTGGTACCATGTCCACACCCAGGATCCGAGCCAGTGAAACCCTGGGCCACTGCAGCGGAGCACACAAACTTAACCACTTGGCCATGAGGCTGGCCCCTATTTAATGATAATTTTTATATGTTGGACATTGTGAATAATACATTGTAGGGAGTTTGGATTATATTGTCTTCCTTTAAAGTATGTTGAGTGTAATTCTGGCAGTCAAATAATTTACTGACACATCCTCTTAACTCAATCAGACTTGGTTTTAAGCTTTGTTAAGGTGGTTCTATTTCAGTGTATTCTCTAATTAAGAATATGGTCCTTATTCTAATTTGTGGTCCTTACTCCTAAAGTGTGGCCTTTTGAAGTTCTCAATCGAATGTTAGCCCACTTTGGCTGGGCTAGAACTTCAATATCTTTCAGCATTGCATGACCTATGGGAACTGCATTCAGCTTTCTGACCCCAGTAGTCTCTCTATGCTAGGCCTTACACAGTCTTACTCTACACATGCATAGCCCAACCCTTGGCACAGAACCCAAAGGGAACTATACACAGATTTCTGGGTCTCAACCCTCCAGAATCCTCCTTTCTGGGACCCTGACCTGCATGTTCCAGCTACCTTAGCAGACCTGAACTCTGATCTCTGCCTTCTCAGCCAAGCAAGACTGACATTCCCCATTTTGGCCTCACCTCCCTGAACCACAGTCTGGAAAGTGCTACCAATCAGAAAGCTGGAGTAAACATAAAGCTTACCTCTTATCTTTCCTTTCAAGAATCACAGCCTTGTGCTGTCTATTCCAATGCCTGAAAAACTATATCCTCATAAAGTTTGTACAGTTTAAGAATTATTTACAGCAGGAGGTTAACTGTTATACCAGTTACACTAATGTGTCCAGAAGTAGAAGTCTGATCAACTGATAATTCATCAGTTTATGATCTTGAGCCAGACTTCATTCCTTCAGCCTTAGTGTCCTCATTTTATGAAATTATGGGTTGTCTGTAAGGGGTCTACTTCTTCTAAGATCCTAAGATTTAATAATCTCTTGCCTCAGAAGTTAGAGAATATCTTGGGCATAGCCTCATTCCTTATAAATGAGTAAATGGATTTATTTAGTGCCAGCATTTAGACTGCCACCTTGACACTTTCCATTCAGCATTCAGGTATGGTATGATTTTCTGAAAGCTAAAAAATAAATAAATAAATCATCTGTGTTTCTTTAAAGGCATTATAGTTAGCAGCATTCTTACACATCTGGGGTAGAAATAAAAATGGTCCCAATTGTTCCTATTTAAAACGAAAAGTTGGCACCAATTTAATAGAGAATTGCATAGGTTAATGACTAGAATATTGGGAATACGCCCAGAGTTTCCTGAGTGAGAAGGCCCCATAGATATAAAAGAGAATTTTCCCAACTCAAGAACTGTAATACTCCATATATGAGTTATGGGGTAGAATGAAGAGGAAAAAAAGGAAAATAGTTAATCACCTGGCATACTTTCAAATGTTCCAAGAACACACACACACACACACACACACACACACAGAGATAAAATACCTATCATAGGCTTTTCATGAAATGATAGAACAAAGTTACTGGTCTTTCAAAAGACTAGGATTTATAAGCTACCTAACAAACATCTATTTCCCTAATTTCCCTTTTTCTTTTTTTCCTTTTCTTACAGACACTGATATTTACACCTAAAAGTACGTTTAAAGGATTTTTAGGCAAAAAAGCTTTTGCACCTATAAAACCCTTTATTTAAAAGCTTTAACCTTTCTTTTGTTTAAGAGCACTTGAAGGTTGTCTTGGTAAACATCATGTGTGGAAAACACAACTTTTTCTTGCATTAAGCATTTTTGGGGAAATATTTTTAAACTTCATGTAGTCATTTCAGATGATCTAAAAGAACCCCAGAGACAATAAAAGACGAGCACATCTGTTATCCTCTCTGTTAATATAAGTGTCTGATTGTTTCATGTCCCACAAGGCAGATTCCCACATAAAACATGACAGGGAGAATGAGTAGTAATGACTTGTGTGCAGTGACTGGGTTTGTGAACATCCCACACAATGACCATAGGGCCACTTACGAGATGATGTGCTAACAATACCAAAAATGAGCAATGGCAACCACACAGGGCTATTAAACAACAGAGAGGGTCACTGGACACTGAAGGCTTGTTGGAGAAAAGGCATTTACTAATCCTGCTCCTAGGACTCCCCAGGCCTCAGAGCGCAGTTCACAGTGCATTTCTCTCTTTCTCTGTCTACAGGGCGAGAACAACAATTTCAGGGCAGCTCTTGACCTTAAGAGCAGCGTAAGAATTTTTAGGTGTGCCGTTTTCGGGGATAGAGATATTTTGAGGTTGTTTTTAAATAGGCAGATAAAGGAACATTTCTGTATACAGATAGTGCTCACATTGCATGGTAGTGTGGAACGACAGAAATGACCATGCAAGCTGAAACTATGCAAGTCATCCTAATAATCAATGGAGAAAATTATGATTTTTTGTGTGACCTCTAAAATTTTTGTCAAAACAATAAATCATCTCTTACTGTCATTATAAATATACAGGGAAATTAAAACATAGAAAAATTAGTATTTATTTTGTACGCTGTAATTTAAAACATTTCATTGAAAATTAATGTGTTTATTTTTGTAAAAATCTTATTTAAAGTAGATTAAACAGTGCTTGCCTTCTTATTGTATAACAGGACACGGAGCAAATATCTTTTCTGTCACACTGAATTGTCGTACTCTTGCCTAAGTACGGGTCAGCTCCTAAGATTTTGTTTTTTGTGATTTAAATATTGTGTAATATCTCCAAGAGTTGTTTAATGTGAAGGTTTTTTTTCTTTTTTGCCAATATCACTTCCTCTAGGGCATTTTCATCCTTTTCTCCACAACCACTTTCCAATTTCACTTCAGAGTCATTACTTTTTGTTTCTTTGCTTCACTTTCATCTTTCTTGGCCAATTCCCTGTTTCTATTATCTATTTTCATAAAATATCATGTGGGTTTATCACTGGGAGACAAAGACACAATACCACTATGAACTGTGCTGTCTGTGCATGAACTGAATAACAGGTGTGCAGCAACCTATCACCGACAGGCATTGAATAAAGTGCTGTGACTGGTCACTGATCATCATGTGCATCTGTTTGTTACTTCATGATTTGTGAACAGGATTGCTAATGGCAAAATTTGTACTTTAGATAATTACTCATAGTGAATACATCATGGTAACTGAAATTGGAACCATTTTGTTGGGGGACTGGTGTTATCTAACTAATCTGTGGTAACTGAAACTCATGCCTATCTGAACCATGCAAAGCGAGGACTTGCCTGTATTTAGAGAATTGGCTTTCCCATTGATTTGATTTGGCCTCAATTTAGTCACTGGGTATTTTCTTTCTGCCTTAACAGATTTTATAAAACTTCTAAGCAAAGGGCTAGGTGGGCTCTTTGGAGCATAGAAGGAATAAATCTCAGGCAAAACTTGGGTGTATAGGAGAACATAGAACTGTTCCACATTTTATAGAGCTTAATTTCTATTTCAAACCCCTATTTCATCAAGTGGCAAATTTAATATCGGTCAATTCAGAATTCCCCTTAAAGAATATCTGTCTGGGGCTTGTGTCTGAATTTAAGAGGCTTATATATTGCCAGGACGTGTGTGAGATGGTGGGGTAAGGGGGGGTTTTGATCTCAGGTCATCAGCTTCTCTCAACACCAGCGTATGGTGAGCTACCGTCTTCCTGCCTGGACTTCGCTCTCCTAGACTCACGACATCTTCCCCTTCTCCTCTCGGCTGCATAGCTCTTCTGGTGCCCTGCTTCTTTGGGCAGGTCTAGTAGCTTTCTGTGATCTAGAAAAACATTCTGTGGATCTCCAAGCCAGACTGGGATGCTCAGAGTCTCTGCAGGAGACCTGCAGGAGGTTCAGATATCCCATTCAAGAGGCCCTCTATCATGGAAAAAAAAGCAGAATCTTGCTGCTTTTCCGAACTCTTTCTGAAAAGAAGACACAGGCTTCTTCTTGGCTCTCCAAATCAATTTGGGTATTCTATCAATGGCTCTCACCCCTGAACCAGGACTCAATCCAAGAAGCTCCTTCTCAGGACCTACCAATATCCCTCCAGCTCCAGCCTGACTGCCTGCTTCACCAGCAAACATTACAAGAGTTGGAGGATCCTGCCTCTGATAATGAAGTATCCTTAGCATCCTTCCAAATCATCTTATTGGATGGCCGGATCTTTCTGAAACTGAAAAACCAAGAATTTGACTCATTTCCCATGGCTACAGTGAGGGGTCCCACTACAATAACCACTTCCCAAGCAGCAGATGCTACAAGATTCCAACCTGACTGGGAGAAGGACCATGGGATAAAAAGAAATGGAAGAAAACACATAAGCTAATGTGTTTCCTAAATTTTATCCCACAGCAAGGGAAGAAACACAGTGAGGGGTGGTGCTTATGAGCTTGAACAAAGGTCTGTCTGCTTTCTGAGTTTAAACCAAGGCATCACTGCTAAATGTTACTTTCTCTCTTTGGGCCTCAGTTTCATCATCTGTAAAACTGAGATAGATAACAATGGTACAAACCTCTTAAGATTTTTGTGGAAATTTAATCAAGATTTTCATGAAAAACTTTTAGCATAGTGCCTGGCAAATAGCAACTGCTCAATAAATGTTAACCCTTGTTACTAAGGGAAACAGCCACCAGTGGATGATGGAAATGCAAATTTTTGAGGTTATATATCCCCAAAATACCCTTAGAATTATGCCACTTATTCTCAGCTGGGCTGTGATTGCCACGAGGTTTGCAAAAGACAATTAGCCCACAATTCTGTTTTAAGCTAAAAAACGAAAACTTGCTTAGAATTTTCTTTACACAAAATTAAAAGAAGAGGATTTGCTGCTTGTTAAGAAGGATTCTATGTGATTACACATTGCATGCATCCTGTGGACTAGGATAGGGTAATTAAGTGTATGAAATGCATTTTTTCTTGATCATCAACAACAGAGTCAAACCTTTAGAAGGCTGCCAGCAGGGCCAGTCATGCCAAATCCATGTGAACTAATCAACTGAGAGTGAAGGTCAAGAGTCATAAAAATTCAAATATTTCCCTCCTACCCTTTGATGATTAATACGCCCAGGGCACCTGGGAAATAGTCCTAACTGTCATTGCCTTCCATCATTTCCACCATGTGTCTAGAACTGCTTCCCAGAAACATGTGCATGTTTGTGAGGACAAAGGTTGAGGGCAAGGAGAAAGAAATGGTTATGAAATGACCAAATAGGATAGTATTTATTGAAGCATTAAACAGGGTATTGACAGTTTTCCTTAGTTTTCCTTACAAGTGTGGCCATTCTTCTCAAATAATAAAATAATCAGTATCTCCTCAGCAACTGTACTCACTGAGAAAAGAAACATTTGTTAAAGCTGCACATCTGAGCAGCACAGGTAGAGAGCATTGTGTCAGGACAAGACCAGCAACCAAATCAGAGACTCAAATCTATCCTGCGATGGAAGGAACTGGGGAAGAACCATCTTCTCAGGCCCCGCTCCTTGTCTCCAACTTTGTACATCCATTTCTCTTGCCAGCTTGACCTCTCCCCTCCTTCTTCTGCTGGCAGCACCTCAATTTTGCTTCAGGGAACTACCGTTCCCCCAAGGCATGAAGTCTTCAGTAGACAAAGCATGTCCCTCTATCTTTAGCTAAGGACACTCTTTCTTTTGCAGGAGTTTAAACTAGAGCAGGATGATGCAAGGGAGGAAGTTAGCTGGGCATTTGTTCCAGCAGTGATGCCAGGAGACATTCCCAAACCCCTAGAGCTCCCCTGGGCCTATCGTTTTCCAAGCTTGGATTTCCAGACTTTCTGTTCAGCCTGTGTGTTCTTTCATATTTTTCCTATAAATTCCCTCCAATTGCTCAAATCAGTAGAGTCAGCTCTGTTGCTTTCAGCTAAAGAACCCTAGGTCATAGCCCACCTCAGCCTGTCTTCTGCCTAGACCCTGCTTAAAATTGGGATGAAGAGAGAGTCTGTGATTACTCCCTCCAGAGTTCCATGCCTCAATTAGGGACAATGCCACCAAGAGAAGAAGGAGGTTAAGCTTCCATTGCAGAGGTCAACCAAGCATTGAAGTCAGAGAGAAATAGGAGGTGAACTCATACGGTCACAAATATGTATAAACGAAAATGTTTAGTAAAGATAACACAAATACTAACTTTCATCTAACAAATTTAGGTCATGAAATAATTTAAAATCAATTCTCAAAGGTTGGGTTTGTTACTTTCTGGTCTTTAAATATTGCCTACTATAGATTGAATATTTGTGTCCCCAAATACATATGTCAAAGCCTAATCTCCAAGGTGATGGCATTTGGAGGTGGGGTCTTTGAGAGGTGATTAGGTCACGAGGGTGGAGCCTTCATGAATGGGATTCATGCCCTTATAAAAGAGACCTCAGAGACCTCTCTCCTCTCTTCTGCCACATGAGGACAGAGCAAGAAGATAACTGTCTATCAACCAGGAAAGGGGCCCTTACTGAATCTGCTGGCACCTTGATCTTGGACTTCTCAGCCTCCAGAACTGTAAGAAATAAATGTTCATTGTTTAAGTTGCCCAGTCTGTGGTATTTTTGTTATATCAGCACAAGATGACATTACCAAACAGTTAATGCTCTAATATTACGCTTCCTTAAGAAAAAAACTTAGATTTTTCTCCACATTAAAACAAACAAACAAAAAATAAAAGCAATAACAGAAAACATGGCTCATCTAGAGAGTCATGGTTTGTAGCAACTTGGTCAACCATCTTGGACTAAGGAGCTGCCACAGCAGTTTTGGACTAGTACTCACTAGTAGGAAGAAAAGGCAGGCCTTGAGGGTCCCTTGACACTTGTCATAGTTTCCCAGACAGATGTCCCTCTGTGCCTCTTTTTGCATAGACACACTTCTTTATTGCTTTCACATGGCTTGACTACCAGCAGCTCCCTTTCAACTGGCCAAATAACATTGTAAGACAATCTTCCACCAACCCACCGTGAGCAGCCCAGCATGCTGTGAAAAACCAGAGCAGCCTCTCTTTCAACCAGCAAGAGGAGCCCTGGACAATAAGTTTTCAATCATTCCAGAGCCCTTTGAAGCTCTAAAAGTTACTATTATTCCCATAATAGTAAAGATTACTAATTAACTTTCCTGGAAATTTCTTTTACTCCTTTTAAAGGGGCTATATCTTTTCTCTAAACTTTAAACAAAACTGAACCAAGCAAACATTGTATTTTCTCTTTTGTTTTGTTTTGTTTTTAAAGAGAGTTATGCAGTGGTTTCCTCACATTTTCCAGGGTTACTGCCTTTGGTAACTGATTCTGATACTTAATAACTCTTGGCTTGGTTTCTCTCTTCAACATCAAGGACAGTGTGGGCTGGTATTTAACTAACTTTTTAAACCACAACAAACCCCAAAACCTACTGGGTGAGAAGTAAGGCACCATGCCAACCCACTGCTTTCCTGACAGGCATAATGCTATCCCTCTTAATGTACAGACCTCAGACCCTCATTCAGAATTGCTCCCTAGTGCAAAAGATCATTCTTACACCAATGTGGAAGTCAGCAATTAAATTCTGTATTAAACACCTCCTGTCTGCCTGACACTGCTTTAGGCACTCTGGTGCATATGAAAATAGTAGAAGATAATGTTTGCAGGTAAACATTGCAGTGATCCCATCACATATCAAGGCCTGTACCTACTTTCCTGTGAAAACCACATCTTTCTCTTTCCCTGAGCTCAGAACCTCCTTGGATCACCAGCTTTTGCAGACTGCATTGTCTTCCCATCCTTCGTAAAAAAAAAAAAAAAAAAAGACATAGAAATGGCAAAGGCAAAATAATAGTAATAGTAATAGTGAATAATGAGCCATGAAAGAAAGGAACCACAATGCAAAGAGTTGACTCCAACCCACTTGCTGTCTAGAGATATCATAAACTATAGTGACCAAAGTTTTTATTCTGAGACTCACATTTACCTATGGAATCATTTATTTCATCATCTCCTTTAACTGACTTCAGTTACTCCCCACTTTACGGATACAGAAAACCCCGTAGAGTTTCTGAGATGGGTAGAAGTCACAAAGAAAAGAGGAAGTCCAGTCTTACTACTCAAAGTGTGGTCCAGGACCAGCAGTGTTAGCATCACCTGAGACCTGTTAGAAATGCAAATTCTTGGGTTCCACCCCAGACTTAGTAAATCAGAATCTGCATTCTAACAAGATCCACTAGGTGATTCCTCTGCACGTGAAAGCTTACAAAGCTCTGGCCTATAGCATTTGATAATTTGAAAGAGCTTTCAAAACTACCTGGAGTTCCTGGTTGCAATTTCTAGAATGTGAAAGAGAGAATTTGTAATGCATGTACACGTCTTCTCTGCAGTACAGCACAAAGCCTTCTGATTTGTGACTGAAATAAGACATCTTATAAGATCTGTCTCTGCTGATATGAATCGTCCGACAGTGAAATTTTTCATGCCATATACACATTCACTGAAAGAAAAGAATTTATGTGCTTATCAAATTTAAAATAGTTACATTTATTTTAATAACACTTAACATGAACATGAATTATGCAACCACATTAAGGAAAGAATACAGAAAATAAAACCAGTTCCTATAAAACAACTTTGTCCAAATGTTCTTAAAACAAAATCTTGAACCAACGTGACTTTTTCTCTTTTCCAAAATATCCCATTAAATAGATTTAACTTTGTCTTTCAGGCAAACTGCCCTTGCCAAAGAGTGATTTTGTGACATGCTTAAATCTATATGGCTCATTCCATTATAAAACGGCCAGGCAAAATGAAGGAAAAGAACACAGATTTCTTCTGAAGAACTTATTTGAGGTGCCAAAATAGATTAAAATGAGGCTATTGTAAGGGTTAAACCTACATTCCATGTCCTCCAAAAATCTAATGAAATTTGGGCCTTCTGGGAAGGATGGAGAAAATTTTATAGAAAATGAAGACTCTAAGGAAAACAATCTCCATGGGTAGTTCAAGAGGAATGAGAACCTATCTATAGCATTCAGGATTTAGGTTAAAAATGAGGAAAAGTTTTCTGACAATTAAGATTATTAAAGGCATAAATTAGCATTATATGGAAAGTTAAGAGGATACAATGTTAATAGAGCTTGTTTCCTTGAAGTCATGGAGTTGATTTATTCTTATTGGGGCTCTTGTTTTAACAATAATAATTATTATTATTATTATAATTATTATTATGGCATCAATGCCAATTGAACCCTAAAAATGTGCCAGGCCCTGTGCTTTGTATTTTACATACATTGTAGGTGCTACTTTATACTCATTTTACAACTCGAAAGAACTGAGTCTATGAGAGGTGAAATAACTTATCCAAGGTCACAAAGGTGGTAGGACCAGGATTCACACACAAGCCGCTTCCCTCCAGAGCCAGCACACGGAACCACTCTCCTATACTACACTGCCTCCTGATCCCCATGCATAGTGACAAGCCAGATAGGGCCCCCAAAGTTGGGTTAACTTGGTTTTCTGTGGCATATAGACTTAAAGTGAGACTGTAGTCAATATCGGGAAAGGCATTAAGGAGTATTAAGATAACATCCAGTTAACCAGGTGGTTGAAACATCATATTTGCTTCTTGTCTGTTCAATGTGTCATCAGTCACCAGGCACAGCCCACCAAGCTGAGAGCTGATCTAGGCTGCCTCCAGTTTCCATATGCCAACCACATGGCCCTCACCATATTAACACCAGAAACAAAGCAGTTCTGGAGACATTCTGACCCTCACTCTCCATTGCACTAACCAACCATGATCTGTCAACATGCAGCACAACTAGAAGAACAAACATCCTTTCTCTCTTGATTACACAAAAACCAAATCACAAAAGTTTTCATCAGCAGGTACCTGCAGAAGAGCCTGAAACTGAACTGACGCTATCATAATATAAATGCAGTGGATTTAACGTTTCTAGTACCTAGATCAAATAAGATAACATGTGGAAGGCCCAGCCAGTGCGCAGTACATCAGAGGTACTCAGCAAATGTCAGTCTTTTCCTCTGCCCCCTCTTTAATCATGTGGCCCTCACATATTTTATTTTATTTCTGAATCAGAGAGTGGAAAGGCATGGTCCATTTAGAAAAAGCCAAGTGATAACCCATTGTGGAGGAAACAGATTGGCATTAGGAATGACAGGGCAGCAATGGAGATATTTATAAGGTGTCTCCACTTTATAAAAGGTAGCTCAGTTCCACAAGAGAAAAGAAAGGTGTGTACACGTCAAGACTTAACACAAGATAGCAGAAAAGAGCTGAGACCTAACACAGAAATTTGACACTTGACTATTATAAAACTGCCTTGTGCTGGAAGAAGCCATGAATCATTGGAAGACACTGAATGTCTGGACTTTACTGGACTATTACCAGTAGCTTATAACAAACAGAAAATATCAAACTGACCAAAAGCCATGAGAATGACCCAAGTGTTCACAGGAAGGTCCAAATAGACTAAGGATTAAAACGGGTTCAGATAGGGGCCGGCCCCCACGGCCAAGTGGCTAAGTTTGCGCACTCCACTTCAGTGGCCCAGGGTTTCCCCAGTTCGGATCCTGAACACGGACTGGCACTGATCGTCAGGCCATGCTGGGGCGGCGTCCAGCATGGCACACCTGGAGGGGCACACAGCTAAGAATACACAGCTGTGTCCCGAGGGGGTTTGGGGAGAAAAAGGAAAAATAAAATCTTTAAAAAAAATTTTTAAATGGGTTCAGACAACATTTTACCTTAGTCAGAAGGTACATTACTAGTCCCTAGAGGTTTTTAAATGGATTTCTTGATTACAGGGAAAACTACTAATTTATTTATTAATTTTTTAATTATATTTTATAAAAGTATTACTGTAGTAAGTGAAGTACCCTGTTTTTCTCTGTGATCCGTCCTAGAAGCAAGTCTAACATCTATGCCTCTGTGCTCTAGTGAATGACTGGAAGGCAATCTAAAAGGAATGAGAAGTTCTCTCTAGCAAGGTGTTCTTCACATTTTTGAAACTCACGTCCTCCTTTGATATGTATCAAAATCTCATGTTCTATAAAATTTAGAGCAAAATGAGTATTGTTATTTGCATTGAATCAAAGCAATGGAACAAAGTAATGCTTTCTTTTCAAACCACACAGTCCTCTGCCTCCATTATGATACTGGAGGTGGCAGTAAGCGGGAGTAATGTGCCCCTACTCACTTCTGCTTGAAGAATCATTCCTCTCATACTCATCCCAAATACTGCTGGCTTGTACATAAAAGAAATATTCTCATTGACCAAATCTCAGAGTTCCAATCTGGTTCACTCTCACTGAATACCTGTGGTCTTAACAGAAGCCTAATTAAGGTAGGGAGAGAAATATGTAAATGCTTTAAATTTAAAAATAATTAAATCTTAGCAATTGCATCTGCGACTTTTGCAAGGTATCTGTTAGCCGTCCTAACTCTGGTGAAGCTTTTCTAACATCACTCATATTTTACATGTTGTTGGAACATTTTTTGGTTGTCATTTTCTGTCATCATCTGGATTTAGGGGTTTTTTTGTCTTGGAACACAACACATTAATGCCTCTTCCAAGCTACCATCGTTTGTTTACATTGAGTGAGAAGACAGCACGGTATTGTGGAAGGTTCCAAAGGCTTTGACAGTCAGATCCACCCACATTCAAATCTTGAATCTGCTGACTATCAGGGTGACCTTAAATACATCTCTTAACCTCTCGGAGCCTCAGTTTCCACATCTGCAAAATGAGCTTAATAATTCCCCTCTCTCAGGACTATTGTGAGAATTAAAGAATATATTTAGAGCCTCTTAAACAGTACCTGACACATAGTAGGTACTTAGTGTAACTTTCGAGTATCTATCAAGCTTAGGGAAAAGATTTTGTCATTAACATTATGATTTTTAGTACACATGATATTGGGTATTCCTTTAAGAAGGAGAAAAGATGTTGCGTTTTTAAAATGAAGAGTACTATGTGTCTAGATTTAATGAAATTTGATCTTTACTATCATAGTACTGATCATTCTGAATAAAATTGAAATATTGTTACCTAGGCAATACTCAAAAGCTAATTCCCCAAGACAGAGCGAAAGGATATGCAAAAATTACTTCGATAATTACCAATTTGTTTCCAAATGCTAGTTTTCTTGTCACATTATATAAATTAACCGTACTGTGCCTGCCACCAGTGTATAAATCTTTGTATTTTCCAATATACCAACCAAAGTTAATTTAGAGCAGCTATCTAATATTATCAAGACACCACCAGCTTCAGGAACTCTAATTGTTTTCATTTTAGCTCCTCCACTCACATGGGTTGGTCTCTCATTGGTCAGGAGGAACCTAATTCTTCTAGCATGAATCCTTCCCTTCCTACCGGCAGGCAGCCATCTCTGCTCCAGCGCAAGGTGGGAACTTGCCCTTGAAGGAGCAGGGCTGTGCAATTGCTGCTTACCACAGCCTAAAGTGCTAGAAACACACAGAGCATTGCAAAAGTAGAATCTAATTGCTTTAACCAGTGAGAAAATTTTAAGTGACAATGTTGAAACATTTTCCCATCAACCCAGATAAACTATGATTAAGCTCATGTTTACATATCGCCAAAATGTCCAGAGGAAAAATGACGAATTCAATCATGTTGACATTTTACTATAGGAAATTAACCATTGTATGGCATACAAACACAAAAATTTTTCATTCTACACCATGCTAAGAGATTAACCATCTGAGGAATAGGAAATAGGCTAACATCTGATTAAAACATAATGGGAAAATAAATATCAGCACAATTTCCCTTAGAATTTGACATATGTGAAAGGTTCTGGCATAGTATCTACCCAATATAATTACCTAACAGATAATACTTGAATACCAACCCAAACTTATTTCAAACTGCTATCCTATGTCTGATGTATTAATTTGTTTGATTAATCTTATAGCTATCTAAATAGTTTCTTTAATAGTCTAGTAAGGGCCTATCCACATTTTTGTGCTCTGAAAAGAAAAGAACTCTCAGAACAGGAATACACTGAGGTTTTCACTTTCCAGTATAAACCAGTAATAGATATGCAATTTCTTATGACTGTTTATGGAACCAGGAGAGCACTGGGTGCACTGAACTCCATCTCAGTATAGTGGTTTATGCAAATAAAAATCTAAGTATATAAAGCACTAAAAAATTTTTACTGTAGGTCTGGAGTCAGTAGCACAGGCGAATTGCATTACATAATATGCAGCATGAGCTACTTCCTTAAAAATCCTAACATACCCCAAAGTTACTCATAAAGGCAGCTGTCCTCTCCGCTCCTTTCTCTCCACAAATTCCACCCAACTACTTCCCCATCTCACCCCTGTGCTAATTCTCTTCACCTCCTTGATTCTCTCTCCCCTTCTCTACCCTCTTTAGAAGAGAACAAAAGAGGAAGGATTGCAAACAGTGGTCTGAGCTCCCTTGTCTGAAATCCTCGGGATTAGATATCTTCAGAACTCAGAATTTTTCAGATTTCAAAGTTAATATAACACATCTGCTACATAATATATTCAGGATCTGGAGAAGCACCTTGAAATTAAGCACATTAATATGTAGGCAGTAAAATATATGAATATTCATATTAAGTGAGATAAACAAATATTATACATAGACTAAATCAGCTCAGGTCAGGTTTTGGACCAAATGAATTTGCCAGAAAAGACGAGAATTTTTTGTTTTTCGGAGCTTCAGTGGTTTCAAAATTGCAGAAGAGATTGTAAATATATACTTCTAAATTAATATTTTTTCTTTCATTCTATCAAATTTAATTTTATTAATAGTCAACTAAGGTTATTAAGAATGATGGAATTGCGTTGTCAAAGGGATGAGTGATTCACTGAGCATCTACTATGTGCTGGGCACTATTCTGGGCTCTCATGGAGTCTAGACTTTCTCAGGAAAGTCCTGCTCTCATGGAGCTTGCTTACATTCCAGGGGAGATGGGGGGAGAGGGGACAGACAGTAAACAAACAATCAAATGAAAATATAATCTAGGATCCCATAGTTAAAGGGGCAATGAAAAATAAATAAAGCAAAGAAAAGGCATAAAGAGTGACAGAGGGTGTGAGGGTGGAGGGTGGTCAAGAAAACCCTCTCTGGGGAGGTCGGATTTGCATGGAGACTTGAAAGGCATGCCAGAGTGAGCCTTTCGAGTTTCTGGAGGAAGAGTATTCTAGGCGAGGAGACAGCAAGCGCAAAGTTGGGCGAGTGTTGGGTAAGGGAAGTGGAGGTGCTGTTTGCGGTAGAGTGCCTTCAGGATATAGGAGAGACAAGGCAAGTGAGGTCAGGTCAGAAGAAAAACATGGGATCTAGGCATGGATCATAAAATGGGAGAATGAGCGGATGGGGCTGGTGACTGGAGCCATCGCTGACTACAGGTGATGGTAGTAAGACAGCCAGATATTGATTGTGGATGAGAGGTACAAGTCAGACAGGGAGGAGAATGACGTTGGCAACGGGACATCACGCTCCACCAGGGAGGCCCTGCTGAGTCTCTAAACAAGCACAGTGGAGCAATGCAGGAAGGAGGAGCACAGGCAGCAGAGGGCAGAGCCCCTGTCCTGAGAAGGATGCAAGGGAGGGAGAGAGTGAAGAGACTCCACTTACAGAGCTGTGGAACAAGGAGGAGAAATAAACAAATGAAACTACACCAAACTAAAAAGCTTCTGCACGGCAAAAGAAATGATCAACAAAATGAAAAGGCAACCTACAAATGGAAGAAAATATTTGAAAATCAAGCATCTGATAAGGGGTTAATATTCAAAATACAGAAAGAATTCATACAACTCAATAGCAAAAAAACAAATAATCCAATTTAAAAATGGGCAGAGGATCTGAACAGACATTTTTCCAAATAAGATATGCGAATGGTCAACAGGTACATGAAAAGGTGCTCAAGATCACTAATCATTAGAGAAATGCAAATCTAAACCTCAATGAGACATCACCTCACATCTGTTAGAATGGCGATCATCAAAAAGATGAGAGATGACAAGTGTTGGCGAGGATGCGGAGGAAAGGGAACACTTGTTCACTGTTGGTGGGAATGTAAATTGGTGCAGCCACTGTGGAAAACAGTATGGGAGGTTCCTCAAAAAATTAAAAATAGAACTACCATGTGATCCAGCAATTCCACTTCTGGGTATTTATCCAAAGGAAATGAAAACACTATCCCAAAGAGATCCCCGCACCCTCGTGTTCACTGCAACTTTATTTACAACAGCCAAGACATGGAAACAACCTAAGTGTGTACTAACAGATGAATGGATAAAGAAAATCCAGTATATTTGGAATGGAATATTATTCAGCCATAAAAAGATAATTCTGCCATTTGTGACAACATGGATTGACCTTGAGGGCATTATGTTAAGTGAAATAAGTCAGACAGAGACAGACAAACACCATATGATCTTTCTTATATGTGGAATCTAAACAAACTGAACTCATAAATAGGGAGAACAGATTAGTGGTGGCCAGAGGCAGCGGATGTCTGTGGGGAATTTAGTAAAGGTGATCAAAACGTACAAACTTCCAGTTAAAAGATAAAAAGTTCTGGGGATGTAATGTACAGTGTACAGCTAACAATACTGTATTGTACATTTGAAAGTTGCTAAGAGAATAAATCTTAAAAGTTCTCATACAAGAAAAGATATGTGTAACTATATGAAGTGATGGATGTTAACTAAATTTATTGTGGCAATCATTTCACAATATATATGTATATCAAATCATTATTTTGTACACCTGAAACTTATACGTTATATGTCAATTATATCTCAATAAAATTGGAAAAAATAACTTAAAAATAAGTTAACTTATGTTTTTCAGTTCTTACAAAGGTAATAAAGGATCACTTACAGAATACAAGTAATAAAAGAAAAGAAAATGAATAACAGCTCTAACCACCCATAGCCTTTGTGCGTATCATGGTATAGAGCCTTCCTGCCTTTATATGAGCTTTCCCGTCAGAGAAAAGGCCTGAACCAGGCTATTACTGGGAAATTTCTGAGGGAGTTGGAGGACAAGAACTGTCAGGCAGACAGGAACCAGGACCCAGAGAATGAAACTAGATAGTAGTTCCTGCAGACTCCTGAGACACACCAATCCTCAACATCTGCCTGCCAGAAGTCAGCTCTCCCCTGGGCAAGGCCAGCATCTGAGGCCCTCCCCTGTTTGCTCCACCTGGGTATCTGACTGAGGTCCCTCCCTTCCTTGGCACCTGAATTCAGAAAGCTGTCTCATCCATCATAGTCCTTTCTGTTGCCGAGGCCTCATACCTGTGCGCCTGCCTGTTGGGTCATTCCTCTTCAGCTCCCCAGGGGGCTCACTGCTGGCAATTGCATGGTTTTTGGCTACTTCTTCATTTGGACATCTGGAACTGGAGGCTCCCTTTTTCTTAAATGTCTACCTAGCTTCCAGCTCACTGCTTGCTCTCATCCTCATTCTTTTGTTGCTTCTACGGATAATTTTAACACCTGGCTTTCAGAACTAGGACATTCCCATTCCAGCCTACTGACCTCTCAAAACCAGGTTTTACCCAGAACCTAACCCATCCCCACACCTAGCATCTATCCACACTCTTATCCAGGCCTGGATTTCACAGTCCCAATGCCCATTCAATGTCCACAATCAATAGCTATCGATGTCCCGAGACTGACACCAGTCTTTACCACTTCTCCCAATAGTCTGGTTAGAAACTAAGGATTGAAGACATTTCCAAACACATATATCTTATACAGTAATTTGTTCTCATTGAGGAGTGGCATCTGTAGCCTATCGCCAGGAGTAGAAGTCAGACTATTCCTGTTCACTGCATCTTGGTATCAGAGTCACCAAGGAAAACAAAACTCAGTCAGGCACTGGATGGAACAATACTTGACTCACATAAAGAAGAGACAGAGCAAGATCAGCTTCAGTAGTGGGAATCTGTCCCTCGTGGCCAGGGGTCACTCCCAGCAGCAGCAGCACTGTTGGCCTGCACGTACCCTTCTTATGCCAAAAGATGAGGGACCTCATCCTCTTCCCGCAGGGAACAGATATAGCACTGGGGTTGGCCAGGTGCCACATGACACATGTGCTTAAGCACAACAAAGGAGCACATACTGAGTCAAACAGGGAAAGATGTGCCCATACAAGGTGAACAGGCCAGCACAGGCTGTGAGGGCTCCATCTCTTGGGAAGGAAGGTTTCAGGCCCAAGGCCCATTCTTACGGGGATGAGTGCAGGTTGAAAGACTCCACAGCCAAGACCACCTTTCCCAACAGTTCTACTTTCAGTTACTCTACTTAGAAATAGTATTTGTATTATGTCAATAAATGTGTTATCATTCCTCTTCCAATAGCAATATAAATATATCTCAGTGAGTGGAATATTTTTATGAGTAATGGAGTTAAAGAATGCTTTTTCTGAATTTGTTTTCAGCACCAACTCTGTAAGACACAGATTCTCTTAAACTTACCTGAGGCCATGTCTTCCCTCTTCCTGAAAATAAATCATAGACTCGGCATGAGACCATAACCCAAGTGCTTTGGACTGTCACTTACAAGGTTAGGAACACTAAATGAATAAATCTTAATGGACAAATTAGAATGGTTATATTAGAATCAAATCAATCAATTAAGTTAAAATTACCAATTTGAAAAATTAGCTATAAAAAAATGTTCATCAGTGCCTGCATTTGGAACTTGACTAAAATGTCTACAAGTTTTCTAGAAAGAACAGAAAGAATTGGTCCCTAAGCCCACACCATGACTATGCTCAGTGTTATTGCTAAGGCAATGAAGAAGTCTGCTGTTGGGCATTTCTAGCTAGAAGCAGACAGGGAGCCAATGCACAAAACTGCTCTCCCCCTTATGAGATGTTTCCATCCTGATCACAAGGGAGATTGGACCACGGGATCTGGATCCAAGTGGAGGAAAGGGGATGAGTCTTGACTTCCCTCACTGTCCAAATGTTCAGTTCAGGTGACTTTGGGATGTGTACCAAAGATCTTAAGGAACTTGGAAAAAATCATCAGACCACTTGGATGCACTCTATTTTAAATTCAACCTTGAAATCACTTCTTGGACTACACTAAATAGGAGCACCTTCAAACCTGATGTATACAAATGCATATAATTAGGTAGCAACAGATTTTCTCAGACTGTAGCAGAATACATGAATAACGTGATTTTACTGACTTAGCACATGCTTAATAAAGCTTTGGTCCCTGAAACATCACCAGTAGGATGACCATCTCCATGGTCTCAGTCTTAGAAAGGAGCTAAAAATACAAGTTTCTGAAACCAGTGAAGAATCAAAGATCTTTGAAACCTAGCAGGAGGTTAATTTGTCCTCAGGCACTATTGAATCAAGCTGAAGAAGGACCTCGAGGGATATGTTTATCACTATTGCAGAGTTCTTTAAACACAAAGCCCCTGACCCAAGAGATGGACAGAGTGGAGCTCTAGAAAATCATATTGTCTTCCCGGTCAGGACAGTGGCCCCTGCCTCATTACCTAACACCAACGGCACCATATTCCCCCACATAGTAGGGACTGATATACAAAAAGAGGCTTTTCTTTGTGGCTCAAAAAAAAAATAGATCCACTTTTCTTTTTCTCTGTTCAGATGTGTGGGGTTTTATAGCACAGTGCTAGACCAGCTCAATACCTGATTGAAAAAACCTAAGAGGAGGATACAGAGGGAAGGCTGGGTTCAGAATGCTCTGTGAAAGTACATCTGTTTTATATGAGACACACAATCTGTCTCATTCCAACCTGCATTTCTGGGTCACTTGAGACATTTAAACCGCACTTATAATTAACAGCTATTTTTAAACAGCGAAAAAATAGAGCACTGGTAAGGTACAAAAGCATTAAAATTGCCCCAGTTTCGCTTTTCAATAGGACACACCACCGCAATATGCTTCAAGATCAAAGAGAGCTCAGAAAAAGAGAGAGCGAGAGAGAGACGGAGAGAGACAGGCCGATCAGTGGGGATAAATTGTTCCCATTATGATGGTGTAAGAATAGGGTTCTTTCAATTGAAACAATTTAATAACCACATTCATTACATTGGTGTCCACTTGGTTTTATCTGAGCAGTTTTTGCATAACTGGGGAGCAAGTTCAATTGAGCTTATTCTCTAGAAATTAAGATGTGCAGGGTTTGACATTCAGAAATTAAGCACTAATAGTCGAGCAAGCAGTTGTCTGGAGATTCCCCCTGGATGCAGTCAGATCTGCCTACCACTAATTATGTCAGACGCAAACTCATTCTCTAAAAGACCTGCCCCAAATTTTCATTAGCTCATTTGAAGGCAGTTAGGGTGATATTAGGGTTACAAGGGGTTACCAGAGCCTCTTCTTTGGAATATGTTTATAGAATCACTTTGCAGAGCTTCGCTAGCATTGCTTAAGTATAGCATTGCCATCTGTAAACTTGTTTTTCCCTCAGCTATCAACAGAGGAAATCTTTCAGAGCACTCTTCTAATATTCTGTGAGATCAAGAGAACCAAAAAGAATCACGACAAACACTGGAAGTGCAGATGTGACAAACAAGGGGATCATTGATTCAGGAGGGAAAAAAAAATCACTAATTTTCCAGAGTTGACTTCCGCTGTAGATATCTATATACCAGAAAAAGAGTGGGATTTTTTTGCCAACCAGCTTTCCTGACAATGGTTACATTTGCCAGTTCTCAACTGCACTATGGAGCATAATGTGTCATTTGAAGTGTAGTTTATCCTAAAGTGCTATTTTAAAAAGATATTAGGAATGGAGCTGTAGAAATGTATACAGAAGAAAATCCGGGGTTTACATATGATGTATTAGACATACACAATCCATTCCTGTCTGCTACCCTCACTAGGAGCTAAATCATGTACAGGAACATTTAAAAGACATTTCCCAGTGTACACTAAATCCTTCTTTGTTTTCTCATTGCTGCCAAACAAGTGGAGAGTAAAGAATTGTTGGAACACACATTGGGTGGCAACTTCATAATAGCTGCACTTCTTCTTTCCTTCTTTTTTCCAGAAGACAAAGTGTAAAAACGGAGAAGTTACCCTTCCCTCTACAAAAGCTTTTAAATAATGGCTTTTCCAGGAGCAACTGCACTTCTCTCACTAGACCATTTCCCCAGATGGGATTTGCAATATAAAACCACCATAGATTGGCTTATTGAGGAAAGGGGATAGACTTGTACAAATCACTGGAAAGATAAATAAGCTATAGAGATCAATAAATAAAAGCCAGGCAGAAAAAAAAATCAAACTCCGGCATTCCAGACCAATTAAGATGTTATTTACTGCCCATGCGATTGTCACTTCGATGCTCTCCTTCCTCGTTTTCACACCGTACGCATTTGTTTTGTTGAGAGTAAGATATATAACTGATGTGTAAATAGAAAATGATATAGATAGATTTTATGTCCCATAAAACTGTTAATCTGTGCTCTACATTAAATATAAAGTACATTTTTTATTTAGACACTGCACTGGTATAATTAAAATAAAGTATGCTTGCTTTATTTTTTCAGTAAGTCATTTCCAACCATAGAGATCAAATAACAGTGCAACAGCAGCATGAAATGTGGTTATAATAGCCTGAGACCACATTTCCTGAAACTAAAACATGGGAGATAATAGTGTGAAGGTACAAATTAAATGCAAATAAAACAGATTCCCTATTGTTGCTAATCCCTGGATTGGGTATTCGCGGGGAAATTTAGCTGTAACGTTTAACTTCTTTGTACAGTAACCATTGACATATTATCAGTCACATTTTGAGGTCATTGACGGAAACTATCAGCGAAGGACTTAAGAAGACTACCTGTGCACCTTTCAGGAAGGGAATGGAAGTGGCCTGGGGCAAATCAAATAAAAATATACTGCCCAGACTGCCTCCGGGACACTTACGGCAGTTGGCAAATACTCATTGACTTGTTTCCTAATTGATGTACATTTTTGTGGCAACTTACTTCCATTCGCCAGCAGAAGCTCTTTTTGATTTCAGAGGTGTGTCAGCATGTCTCAGCAAGATCCCATTTTTGAGGGTGACTGCTCTGAAAACATCTCAAATTTTAACACAAGAGGACTTAAACAGTAGGCTTGTGTTATAATTTCTGCTTTTCCTATGCTGTAAGAAGCCCATACGCCATGGAGATGGAGTGTGGCTGGTGTAATATAGATGTTTTTAAAGTTGAAAAATAGGATTTAAAGTGAACTTAGCAGAATGACCTTTCATCTCAACTAATTTTCACACAGACCTTGCCACTAGTGTTTAAAATGGTCATTGAGCAATCAGTTTCTCGGGATTTCCAAGTGCACTGATCTGAGTAGATGTTCTAATGAGATATGGCCTTATTCGAGACAAGTAACTAACTCATGTTTTGGAGCTTTCTGGTAAACAATCTCTTTCTAGTCTTTTATAAGATGGCATTTGTCTTACGATTCTATAATTTGCAGCTCTCGACTTTCAGGAAAGTTTTGGGCATGTTACATTCTGTATTGTCACACTTTATAACAGCAAACGGCAGTAATAGTGTAAGTGAAGCAAATAACTAACTTTCTTCCTCACTTCCAAAACTATCAGAGACTACCAAAAAGTTTCTGCAGTCCCTTCCTCACCTTGAAGCCTTATATATCTGAAAGAATAAAGAGCCACGTTTACACAAGTTAATCCAAACTTCATCCTTTTTCCATCTCCAAAATAAGGTGCACATAGCCCTAGGGGCACACGAGATGATGCACAGGGGTGCAAAGAATCCTTTAGAAAGTCTGCTTTTATTTATTTATATATTAAAAGAAATGAAGCTTTACTACTAAAATATATACTATTAATGTAGATAATAGCATAGTTTAGAAGGAAATGTACATATGTTGGGGTGCATACTCAAATTTTAAAACTATTTCCATGCATGATTTTTAACGTTTGGAGACTACTAGGCTAGTGTCTGCTATTAATTCTTAAAATATTGGTATGAGAAAGAACTCTCAGAGACTCCATGTGGTAGGCAGACTAATGTCTCCCCTACAAAGATGCCCCCAGCCTTCTTCTCCAGAACCTGCGAATATGATTTCTTACATGGCAAGAGACTTTGTATATGTGACTCAGGATATGGACCTTGAGACAGAGATTATACTGCATCATCTGGGTGGGCCCAATCTAATCACGTGAGTCTTCAAAGGTGGAGAACATTTTTCGGCTACAGTCAGAGAGAGAGAGAGAGATGTGACAATGGAAAAGGGTCAGATGGATGCCATGTGAGAAAGATTCCACTTGCCAGGGCTAGTCTTGAAGATGGAGGAAGGGGCCACTAGCTAAGGAAGGTAGATGTTCTCTAGAAGCTAGGAAAGGCAAGGAAAATGATTCCCCCCAGAGCATCCAGAAGGAATGCAGCTCTGTCAACAAGTGATTTTAGCCCAGTGAGACCTCTAACCTACAGAAGTGTAAGATAATAAATTTGTGTTCTTTTAAGCCACTAAATTTGTGGTAATTTGTTATGGCAGCAATAGGAAACTTGTACACTCCATCTGCCCTAACTAATTTTGAATCCTGGAGTATTAGGACAGATTTAAGTACTACACCAAATGGACTCCAGTTGCAATCAGTTAAACATTTTTTGGTTAACATCTCTTGAGTTTACATCACTAGGGGAACAAATAGCAGCAAAGTATGACAAGATAAGTTGAAGAAATATTATTTGCAAAAATAGAAATAGAATAGGAACAAGACTTTTGGTCAAGAAGAGGTGAGAGTTTTCAGATGTGATCTTTGCCCATTATCTGAACATTATCTGCAGTGCCCAAATCTAAGGCACCTAGAGAACTGTAAAACTCATTCCTCAATATTTGAACTTCAGAAGGTAAAATTTCTAGGAATGACAGTATCGTGCTGGAAACATTAATGTGCCAGCATGAAATAATATCATTCTGTAGGAGGTAATAAAGGCATGAATTATGTCAAACTGTATTTGGTTCATGGATGTTACTGTGTTTCTTATGGGCAGATACAGCTAACAGGCACAAGAACACCTGCCTGCCTCCCTCAGAAAATTAAAGTTGTGTGCACAAACATCAGTCTAAGAAATTAGGGGACCGTTTGTGGCAAAATGAAAATGTGCCATGTTATAGACACACATCCTAAGGATATGGAATATCTCTCGTTACAGCAGAACATAATTTTTCTCCTTGTCTTACTCATCGTAGAAAGAACCATTAAGCCATTTACATTACAAGCGGTGGCTTCCACTCCTGTTAGGTAATATAATATGCTAAGTGAACTTGCTGCTATGCCAAATAGTGCTCCGTTATGGACTCTAGCCATTAATTGGTTTGGGGTCATTGGCCGTCTCAGTTAATGTGAGGGATCTATTCTTCTTTAAGTAAAATGTTCAATAGCATCTCCTATTGAAATGGGTCAGATTCAAACGATATGAGTCATTATGCATGTGCCAATGTACATGTGTACGGGTTTTCCTGTATTTATTTACTTAACGGTAAGAAAACAGAGTCCATTCTGCTAAGTTTAAAGAAAGTATTTACAGGTGCCATTGTGTACCAAAGTTGTTTAAAAGTCTGAGGAAAACGTGGCACAAGGAAAATGAAAAACTATAAGCCTCATTGTGATTTGACCCTCTTGGAGCTAAAGCACTAAGGGGGAAAAGCTGCCTTTCTCTTCTTTGCTCCTGTCTGCAGATGCATACAGATGACACTGCAAAGAGAACCATCACTTCTGCTCCGACCTGGATAATAATGTACTCAGTTAATCTACACCACACAGAGTCATCCTCTCAAAAAGTAATTCACTTCTTTAAAAACTGGAAGGAAAATAAATATGGTGCAGTAAAATTGTTGAGTAGAGGAATCTATCTGGACATTTCACAAAACATTTCATTATGCTGACAATTCCCAGAAGTACTCTCAAGAGTGCTCTAAGCTGAGGATTACTGCACTGGAGCTGATGGACTTTTTTTGTAGCCCCTTTAAAAGGCAGTGAACCGTTTTTCTATTTTATTTAAATAATGCCCCTTAAAATGGATTTTTAGAGGTATAATAACTCCTTAAGAGTCAGTTATGCTAAACAGTTTCTCTTGATAGAAATGTTGTAAAACTCGTTAACTGCACAATTTCAGATGCCGGCTTGGTGAACACTAACTGACATGTGAATGACCAGAGTTTGTAAAATAAATTGCAATAGTTGTTGTATCACACAGCTCGCATTGCACAAGCTGGAGGCCATGAGGGGCTCCAACCTGACAGAAAATTACTTCAAGATGAATGAAAAGTGCTTGTTTCTCTTTATTAGTTTTTAGAGAACAATGAAAATGTTGAATTGTTTACAGAGGGCTGATTAAATGTGGTCAGTGGGGCCATGTCCCGGCTGCTAACTGCTGGCCTTCCCCTCCCGCTGGCCCCCAACCTCCACACTCACATGCCATCCCGCGCCGAGCGCCCAGCCCCCACCCCTTGCTCCCTGCCACATGCATCTTCTTATAGGCTATTATGGCTGCACATCTGTGTGTGAAATGTGCTCGTTCTGACATTCCACTGCTGCTCGGCGCTGCAGAGGCCTTTGTTAGGTAAAACACTGTTGTCAAGCCTAACAAGCAGGTCATGCAATTTGCTGGACACTGCGACAGAGAATAGCCCAGGATGAATTGCTTTGGCCTCAGACAATGCTCAGTTCCATATTGGAATACATATGTATTTCCTTCATTGTGCAGCTCTACAAAAAGTCATGACATTTTGTTTTTTTCAGGCTTTGATTTAAAAAAAAATATGTTGCTAGGGCTAGACTACCACAAAATAGCCTGTTTGTTGTATTTACTTAGGATAACTACTGTCTTATGGCTAAAGGAAAAAGGCATGAAGTGCTTTAATTGGTCATTTGCGGTTTAAATCCCATTTACGTTTTACCAGAAAGCACAGTGAGAGGAAAGGCACAAGCTACGGCTTCAGCTGGCTCTTTGGTGTATTTAAAGGGGTGGTCAAAACCAGGGCATTTAGGAGGATGTTGCGGAGAAGGATTCTCACTTTTTAGTTCCACAAAGTAAACAGCCCTTGATGGAAAGAAATATGAGAACTCATTAATAAGCATATGCCAGGCAGGAAGAAAACAGTCTTTTTACCAGACCACACTAAATGAATCAGATCCAGAAGATGTTTTGGTAAACTAAAAAATTAAGCAAAAGCCAACCACTGCCATTTCAGCTCAACAAACAGCCTTCCACAGCCCATTCCCTTCCGCCTTCTAACCTCTCCCTTACACACACTCACACACATGAATACGTGCACATGCACATGCACACACGCACGTGTGCATGAGTACACACACACGTCGGGGTAATCAGCAGTCTTTGGGAGCAGTTCAAATGCTACTTGTGACATTGTGACACAATACATAGCACACACCCCTAATGTGCAGGCAGGATTCTCTTCCCCTCTGTGCAGAACATGCATTCTGAGCCTATTATGTGTATAGACAATGGCATGTGTAATTACCTTTCTAGGGTGGCAATTATTCCTCAGAATCAACAACCAGAGTTAAAGCATGTTCCCCCAAAAGACGTTGGGGGATCAATTCTGGGTCAATTACGTCAGGCTTTGATTTATCACATGGTATCACATGTTAAAAATAAAAAAGAAAGTTTTAAAAAAAAGAGCACTATAAGGTAAAGGCTAAAGGTTTGACTCAAATTGGTCTGTTTCCAACTTTCCCTTCTCCCAATTGCTCTGCCCCTCCCCCATTCTCAGAACAACTGTGATTTGCTGGGTTTTATCTCTGAGACAGTTTGCTGTTCAGGAATACTAAATGCAGTGAATCTGGACTAGATTCAGATCTGATCTGCCCCTCTCCCAGGCACTGGGACTTTCTCCTGGGATGCAGCAGAGGGTAGGGGTCAATAGTTCAGCCTTTTGAATCTGAGAGATCTAGATTTAGACCCCTATGACTTCACCAAGACACACGCCTCTGCAGTGGATAACACCTTCTTCAATGGTTGTCGTGAGGTGTAAATGAGATAATTCAGTGAGAGGATGCAGGTAAAGCACTTAGCCCAGCAGCTGGCACATCATGTCGTGAGCACCCAGTAAACAGAGTGATTGATCTGTTGACGGACAAGCCAGAGGAGGAAGAGCGGAGCAGCCCTTCCAAGGCCCAACCCTTGTGTAGAACGGGGCCAGGGCCAAGGGAGGCAGAGTGGAGGAGGGAACAAATCACAGGGCTGAAGTGGTTAAGTCCAAGTCACCAAGGAAGAGGCCCAGTGGACTAGACTGTCTATGAAGAATCCAGTTGATCTGCACTCCTTCTAAGTAGATTGACTATAAACTGCAAAGCAATAAAGGTGTTACTCTGTTGGCAAGACCCCCTCTGTCTTTATAGAGCCTTAAGAACCCTAGAAGCAAACAGCTACTTTACACACCTTGATCACCAAATGCTTACTGAACACACACCCACTATGGACCAGGCACCATGCTAGGCACCAGGAATAGAGATGGTCCCACCTAAAAATCTCCCAAAACAGGAAATAAATATCTACAATTAGTACAACACAGGTTCATAACTCAGATTTCCTGGCAGCAATTTCACACAAACTGAAAGTGACATAACAAATATCCAATACCACCATCAGAAGTTTGAAGGTGGGTCAATTCATTCTATTAAGGATGAATCATATAGCTAAACTCATTGGTCAAATTAGAGCTATTCCTTACTGAGGAGCAAAATAACAGTTTTTAGAAATTAAATTAAAAGGGATGGTATGAGAATTCTCACCAAATTCTTTAGGGAACAATATAACACCCCATTCAAAGAACACTTTAAACTCGTTTTTTATGGAGAAACATTGTTTATCAATAAGAGGGAAACAGTACTTACACAATTCATTTCTCAAATGGCACACAGTGCTATTGGCAGTATGTATTGGCAGCTTAATTAAGAAGTCTGTTGATGATGCTGAAAAAAACGCTGGCACATTTTCAATTCAGATGGACACTACTCAAGACAAAGATATGTTTTTGGTTGGCTCATACATACTAAAATGTGTCACAGACACTACATAAAATGTCTAGTGTCTACAGTCATGTTAGTGTCAACACTGAAAAAATCATGACCTGTACTTATTTCAGACCAGAAATAATTTTTCAGAAAAATTGTATAGTCATTCAACTTATGGAACACAGAGGACAACACAGTCAACACTGACATAGTTAGCCAAATGTTCACACAGAGCCATTACCCAGGTCTGTTTGGCTCCTTCCCTGTCCTCTCTTGGGTCCACAAGCAATACCCCCAAGATTGATCCAAATCTTCCCCTTCTCCATGCTAATAACTCACCCAGAATGGCAGGCCCCCAGGGCATGGAAGGTAGGGCCTATACAGACAACAGATGTAATTTGCCTCCCCACTCCTCAAGAAATGTACAAACACAAAATATTTTTGCAACAGCCAACTACACCTAAGTGGGAAAAAAGATTTAAGTCAAATTAACTCCAACTATAATGTGTTAATATCTCTAAAGTCTATTGAATATGGAATCAATAAAATGAACCCTACCTATTGGAAGTCCAAAAAAAAAGGAATTAAGACGTCCTGAGTTGCCCACATTAGGAGGTTTTTTTTGTCTTGTTTTGTTTTTTATTAAAAGGAATACTTACTGAATACACTTTTCCATTCATTTGTTTCCTGTCTTAGGGACACATTTAATTAAGAGCAGAAGACAAAAAAACAAATGTGCCCTAAAACTAATTGTAAATACATTGAACACAGGAACCACAACTTATTTGTCTCCCTCATTTTCTCTCCTCTCTTTTGTTCAGTGATTCACACATAGTAAGTACTCAGTTAAGTTGAAAAGGCCATGCACATTTCAGTTCACATTAATTTGGAGGGGTTGCACTGATTTAAGGAGCAGCTGAGACAAAAAGAATAGGTTTGATCTCTGATTTCTGGCTAGTGAGGCACACTGTCTTGAAAACTTCCTTTGCTGAAGCTTGCATAACACTGGCATCATTAACTGCTGGCCGCCGTGGCATTCTTAATGTTTTGATCTGTTTCCATTTTTGCTGACGGTAACAAGATAATTCTCCAATGGTTGTCTTTCCAACAAGAAAATGTGAAAGGTGATTTGAAGCAGGTATTCAGTGAAGCAGGGAGTACTCAGTCTAACCCCGTCCTATAGACAGTACATCTGTGAACAAAATGGAAACAAATTATTAACCCAAGCCTTTCTAAGAACAACTTTTCAGAAGTACAACGGTTGGTCTTTTGCTGATGACTAAAATTATTTAGCTCAACATTTCAAAAATACAACCAGGATCTTTTATGGTGATAATTCTGTTAAAGTTTTCATTCCTTACCTTAAATAACAACTTTTAAATCCATGCCACCCCCAGGAGCAGAGCCAAGCCTAATAAAATCAGAAACACCACATATCTATGCATTGGGAAAACAAAGTTTCCCTACCCAGGTAAGGATTCTGTATTTTCTTTCCTTGTCTTGATAAACAGGAATGAAACCCCTCCTGAGGTTCCAAGCCCCATTACTGCATGAACAGTGAAGTCCCCGCCTGTGTCCCATCATGGAGCACCAGAGTGGAGGACTGGGAAGCAAGGGCTGCAGATGGAGAAGCCTGTTGTGCAGCAATCCGGCCGGGCAGGAGCGCACTTTCCTCAGCAAAGGCTCTGAAGGAAACAGGTGGGTAAAAGAGGCATGCACGAACACTTCAAACATCGGCTGCCGCAGCAAAAGCCCACGAAAGCAGCATGGAAGGATCCAGATAGGTCCCACCTAAGGCTTCTTAGTCATACTCATACACATGTATATTGTAACACTATCCAAGACCAGGAGAGACAGATTTCTTTGCAAGAAACATTTCTATTTAGTCTCAGGCTCAAGGGCCACCGTCTCTCTGAAATGTCCCCCTGCAGACCCACATAGTAAGGTGTAGAGCCAGTGAACACAGGAGTAAGCTTAGCCTGAACACAATTTATTTACTAACTTACTTTATTTATTTGGGTTTTCTAAAATAGGCCAAAAGTGATTGTATCTGTATTTAAAACACCCTTCAGCTCACAAGCAAAAATGTCATACTACATGAACATTTAAAATCCACCTGGAATCATTTTAGGTTCTTACTTTAACCATTATATCAAATTTGTCACTGAAGCCGGTTACTTCTTAATTTGAAACGTCTTTTGCAGTCCCCTTTCCATCTGAATTTCTCCTAAATCCTCCCCGCTTTGTCAGGCCCTGTTGTCCACAGCCGGGACTGTGACAGCCTCTGAACCATGCCTCGGTCTCCTCTGCTGTAGTCTCAACTCCTTCCAAGTGATGCTGCCTCCACAGGGCCTCCACTGCAGCCACTCGTTCGTAGATGTCTCTGAGCCAGGGCCCCTGAAGTCTCCACTTGAGAGGCTCAGCACAGCTATGACCTTCAATTCATCCTCACCAGGCAGGCAAAAGAGAAGCAACCCCACCAACCAGGTAGTGGGACTGGAATTCCTTTTGTGGCCACAAATGCACTGAGTTTACTCTGCACTGCTTCATCATCCGTTCTCCCTGTGTTTCCCTACCAATTCCAGACGTGCTGGCCCAATCTTCAAAACTGGCTTCTGCACTGACTAGCTTTCCTATTTCCTATAATGCCTGTGACTTGCCCCGAACCTGAATCTACTTGACCAGGGCCTGATATAACCCTTCCCCAGATTCTCTTCCAGGACTCCAGCTGCTGGCTGGGATCCAGCTGTGATTCGATTTCCCACTGCCATGACACCACCATTCCTGACTCTGAATCTCACCTGCTATCTACCTGCTATCTGGTTGCCCAAACTGCCTGCTAAATTGAATCTCCTCAGATCCAAGATCTTCCCTGAATCAGTCTCAAGATCATCACATCCTCTTGGTCACTGAGAATTGGATTGCTGGCTAACCCTTGTGCAGCCAGGCTCCCAGTCTCTGATACACCTAGTCTTGACTTCCTCCTGCTCCCTGCAACCTATGTTGCTGAGATCCTGCATAGGCAACACCCATTCCCAGCCTAGAAAAATTCTAACACTATAATGTTCTTGTACTATCTTTTATTTATTCATTCATTCAATGTCAGTCATTTATTAATTTATCCTCATGTCATTCCATAAAAAATTAAAGAGGTAAACATTAACTTAGTTTTAAAAAAAATCTTACATGACTACCTATAGCCTAAACCCTGCCTGATGTTTGAAGTATTCCACTTTCCTATTCCACTTGACTTCCTAGTCTCCAACAAGAAGTCTCTGCTTCAGGCACACAGGTCTACTGACCTCTGAGCTCATTCTGACTCTTTGTTCATGCCCTCTTTTCTGTCTTCTTAATTAATTCCTTTTTTCCTTCAGCACCTTGCTCATGACATGATCTAAGTAGCCTTCCCCAAGAAACAAATCCACATTGACTTATCCCTTATCTGGATTCCTCTGGAATAATCAATATCACACAGTTTAAGTACTTGGTTTTCACTAAATGTTTCATATTATATATTAGCTCCCCAAACAGACTGTTAGTTCTTTGAGAACTGAGATAAAGGCCATGTCCTGTACTTGTTACAGTGCCTCCAAAGTACTTGATGTTGACCCCTAGTGGGAGAGCATAGTTCCACTTTCATCTTCTCCCTACCCTTACCCCACTGCCCAGCCCCACCTCCATGCAGGAAAAGAGACAAGATGACTGAATCAAGTTACTGGACTCAACTGAACCTCGTAAAAGGCCTGGAGCTTCTGGTCTATTGAGAGAAAAGGTTAACATTTTGACTTCTGTAGGCTGTGGTCTCTTTGGAGTTGGTCTCTTAAGGTTCTCACTCTCTTCGGATTGCTCCTCTCTACTTCCATGTGGCCAGTGAGGTGAAACAGGTCTGGAACCGCCCGCCACCTGGGAGATCCTCCCCAACATGCACCACCTCCCTCCACCAGATAAGGCCTAGGACAGACTACTTAGACCAACTCTAACTTAAACCTTTTATTTTTCTTTCTTGTTTTTCTCCTGCCTCATCTAACCGCTAGTGAAGTAGGATCTAAAGAGCTAGACCCAGGAGAAAAGGACCAACGTGGCCTATCTGTATGCAAGACACAACATTTCCAAGCAGCTCTGCATGGATTACTAAACTCATCAGAAATTGCTTTAGGTTTGGGGCAGGGGGACCGGGAGGGTACAGCACCCAGGTAACTAATAAGAATAGATGTGTATATACTTGAAGTCTATCTGGTCTGGTGCTTATCTCCTCCAAGCACCTGTGGCCCCAGAAGATACCCAAGTAAGGATCTGTGGGTCCATCTCAACATAATTACTAAGTATATTCTCAATAAATACTTAATTGATTTTCCTTAGTAAATGTCTAAACTTTATCAGAATAGACCAAGAATTCTAAGAAACTTTGAAGTTCTGGGTCAGAGTTGTTTATGATTTCTGTATTGAATATACACCTCACTCAAACCTTAACTTTATTTCTATAAAGCCATTTCTCTAAGAAAATATCTCTTACAACATAGATCTTTGAGTTTGAGACCTTTTCGCGAGTGAGGATGCAAGCAAGACAAATCCTGTGGGTTTTGTAAGCCTTTCTGCCAAAGACTAAAGCCAGTGAGCTTCTTCTATTGTGAAATTTTAAATTAGCATTTGCAGATGACCATAGTCCACTGTAGAATCATGTAATATTCATGATATCTCACATACTTTGAATATTTAAATATGCCATGCACACACTATATACATGCATATATACATAACCTTGACACTTGGAAAGAAATGGATAATAGATGTAGGCATATCCCAAAGTCATGAGATCATTTGCCACTTGTCCAAGTCTGTGGCCAAAACTCCACTTTGAAATAATGCTCTTAATTAGCATGTGATGTAGAGACTGCCTAATACCCATTCTCTCCTTTTTCCTGAATTTTGAGAGGTACATGATCACCAAGACTAAACTTTCAGGTCACCCTGGCAGCTAGGTATGACTAGTGGGATGTGAGTAGAAGTTAGGAGTGCAACATCTAGGGAATGCCTTTAAAGAGAATGCTTATTTATCTTCAGACATATGAATGACGCCAACCCCAGGGATAGCAGAGTAGTAAGATAAAAGTTTATTCCTTCCTTATCCAACAGTCTAAGCATAAGCAGTCCATAGGTGATACAGCAGCTCCACTGTGTCTAAGCTTGTTTAAGCCACTATATTTCGGAGTCTCTTAACCAGTATACAAGTTAGGTTGTTGTGACAAATACAACACTATAATGCTAGCTCTGCTACTTCCTAGCTGTCCAACCTTGGACAGATTACTTAAACTCTATGAACTTGTTTCTTTCTCTGTACCGACCTCATAGGTAGCTGTTAGCAACCTGAGACTGTCTTTTTTTTTTTTTGCTTCCCATTATATCCTCAGCTTCTAGCACAGTGTCTGCATATAGTAAGCATTCAATAAAAACTCGTTATTATTGGTTTTCCTGTTGATATGCCCAATCTAGACAAATAATGCCATACCTTACAACTAACCATTAGGTACTTCCAATAAAGATCTGACATAATACAACTAATTAACATGGTGTGCATTAGAATGATCACATTTTCTGACCCAAATCTTAGAAAACATGGTCTGACAAAAGCTTTTTTTTTGACTTGTGAATTTATTTATACAAAAATTCTTATACGTTAAACCATAGGTTGTCAACTTAATGAACCGACTTTACTTTTAAAAATTATCTGCTTAAATTGAGGAATCCTGGAAAGTCAAAGGCACAGAGTCCCTATAGCATTGGTTCTGTTCCCTTTACTTTTTATTACAAGCTTCCACTGTACATGCATATGTTGAAAAAATAAACTGATTTTTATAACATATTTATGGTTGTCAATTTGAATAGTAATAGTTCAGAATCTCAAGAAAAATAATTCTTATGTTTTCCCAAAGGAAGATAGGCTCTTCTTGCTTCTAAAAAAATAGCTTGGATGCGAGTTTTCAGTAAAACACATTTCTCCTACTGAAGAGCTCTTAATAAACATACACACCTGGCTGCTTTCATTTCACCACAAGTGGCACCCATTTGCCAGTCATCGGAGTAATTCAGCCTGATCTGTGGAGGTGATGGATTCAGACAAACTGTGTCAGCCTGTCATTAAGGGGAGGATAGATTACTGTATAGACTCTATGCAGGACGTTATAGTGCTTACATTTCTCATCCATACAGCCTATGAAATGTAAGGGAAAGCAAGAAGATGAAAATAAAGTTGAGCATGGACTTACTGCTTCTCTCTCCAATGAGTGATACGAGCTGGTCACCAGTCTACACTTTCTACTACTTATATATAAAGTTCCATTTCTTTCAGGCTAATATAAAGACCTTTCACAAATGACACAAAGATTGTGCACAAAATTGACCATTCAGTCTAATTTGAGGCCTTGTGCTTCCACTTTTAAAATATTATTCTTTCCTCCTTCACCATACCTACCTATATAGCCATTTTTGCTTCTGTATAATTATTTATTTACATACGTAAAATTCTCATCTAAAATGGAGATTATATATCTAGACTAAAGTTCATTAATTTGGTGGACTGAAGACGACAAGTCTGAATTAATGAAAAGTCTAAACTATGGACTATTGTCAAAAAGATCATAATAGCAGCAACAGCTGATGTTTGAGAGTTGAGTACATGAAAATCACTGCACTGAACACTTCACATGCATTTAGTCCTCATGACAGTCCTGGGGCAGGTATCATCATCCCATTTTTATGAATTAGAAAATAAAGAGAAGATAAGTAACTTGCCTAAAGCCGTGTAGCTAACGAGTGGCAGAACTACTTCCAAACCTGAGTTCGTCCGTCTCCGAGGCTCATGTTATTTACCACCACACCAAACTACTGAGTTTTTCCTTCAATCAATAATAATAATAAAGCAATATCTCACATTAGGTTAACAAAACTCTAAAGTGCCCAAGAATCCTGCTTTGGTGAAAAAATGAGAAGCATTTGAAATTAACTCACCAATTATTTTAGGTGGGTAATAATTACCTGCCATTTACAAAGCACCTACTGCACACCAGGCACTTTCTATACATTAAATCTAACCCTCACAGCAACCTTATAAATTAGATAACTATCTCCATCTTACAGATGAGAGAAAAGATACTCAGAGAAGCTAAGTAATTTGTCCAAGGTCACATAGCTAGTAAGTGGTACAGTCTTGCACTATGCCATTCTGCCACACTACCTCATTACCTCTCTTGCAAGGCCTTTCTATAAAGTGCTTGAAAAGGCTGCTTTTTAAAGTAATAGTGCCATCCCCTGTAATTGTATTTATACTAGTTATTAGCTCAGCAAAGCTTTAGTTCAGAGACAATGCAAAAGTAAACTTTAACCCAGGCCCTGCCCCCATTATCATAAATTCCAAATTTAGTGAGGTCCATGTTAACGGGTTTTATTGTATATAAAAAAGAGTTTAACAGTCACTTAGCCCTGCTCTATCTCCATTAACAAATCTAAAAAGCCATACAAAGGTGAAGAAAGGAAGAACAGTGACCTCAAAACTAAAACAGATAAGAAGTGCCTATAATTTGTACTCAAGCAAAAAAGCCATAACACACAACATATGCCAATGCAACAATACAGTACGCATGACAATATGTAACAACAAGTTCAACCCTACAAGTTTAAGCACTCTATTCATCAATTAAAGAAAATTAATCCTAATCAGATGTTCATATTAAGGAATATAGCCATAGAAAATCAGCAATAATAATTAAAAGTCCATTTCAAATCTCTTCGGTGAGCAGTGAAATGATCTAACAGAGCCAGGCTGCCTGGTCCTTTCTGCAGTGTTGTATAAATGTGCACATTATGTGAAAATTCCTGGCTGTTTAACATGGTTGTCCTTGCTACTCATGCTGCACTTGTTTCTAATGAAGACATGCTTCCATGTGCACCGTGAGTGGGAAAAATGTACAACCTGTGACAGTCAAGCACATGTCTGCTCTGAAAGCCAAGTCCATCATACAAAGGGTTTTCCCACACAGGTCATCAGTGTTGCAGATTCCAGACAAATCCTACCTGCTGTGGAACGGGCTACCGGAAGCAGGCAGCAACCCACAGCTCTGTCGTGTGGCATCATGTTTACTTTCTTTTCTTTAGGTCAGCTTGCACATGAGCTGCCCCGGGCCTCTCTGCAAGGGAAATAGCCTTGGAACACAAGCAAAACGCTCTCGGTAAAGGGCAGTCCAGCTATTCTTTCAGGCCTGATGCACTGTGGGGTAGGTGGTGGAACCAGATTTGAGATCATCTGAAGTTTGGCTATACTCTTAATACTTCACCTGCTTCCTGGTGATAGAGTCAAGGCTTAAAAGGGACCAGTTTGCTGAGAGCCAGCTTTGCGGTCTTGGACACTCAGAATGAACTAATCTCCCATTGCTACTCAACATGAAGTATAAAGGGATAAACTTCCCTACTTTATGAATGTAAATTAATCCAAATGTCTGAGACCACCATAACGCTCATAATCCTGTGTCTTGTGTTGCTTGATTGGCTTGCAAACCTGACTCACCAAAGTACTACCTGAGGATTCAGTCTTTACTTTCACTTCCAACCCACTTGGCCAGAGCAGCATAACTACTACCATTTCTTTTACAGTCCATTTCAATTTCAAGTCATTGGAAGGCATTACTGAAAAAGAATATGAAGTCTCATCCTCTGAACTTTTCAAAGTCAGAGAAAGAAGAAAATACCCTTCCTGGGAGTGTGGGATAAACTCTGAGCTCTCTCAGAATCCTTCCCAACCTATGAGTCTCTGATTGCTATTAATCAACTCAATCTTATGAGATACCCAGCAATTCCACTTTGAGGAATCTTTCCTATAGAAATACTAGCACAAGTTCACAAAAGAAAAAAAAAAAAACACTACCCTGTTCACTGTAGCATTGTTTGTAACTGCAAAAATGTGAAACAATCTAAATGACCAACAGTTGAAGAATGATTTATTAAGGACCATTTGAACCGTAGAACACCATTCAGTCATTAAAAAGTATAAAATAGGTCTCTACTGACATGAAAATGTGTTCGGTAAAAAAAGGAAAATGCAGAACAAAATGTACAGTGTGTTACCATTTTTGGAAAAATACAACTGTGTATGTATATAAATAAATGTATACAGAGCAAGATTATATGAAACAAAAATATCTGTTTTAGAGAAATATAAGTGTAAATATATAGCTATCTATGCTTCTGTGGTGTGATATTTAGGTAAACATATTTATATTATATACTTATATATACATACATTTGGATATGCATAGAAAAATCAGGAAGAATTAGTCAGCTCTGACTGCTATAACAAAATACCATAGACTGGGTGACTAAAACAACAGACTTTTATTTCTCACAGTTTCGGAGGATAGGAAGTCCTATCAAGGTGCTGTCTGATTTGGTTCTTGGTAAGGGCCCACTTCCTGGCTTACAGACAGCCACCTTTGTGCAGTATCTTCACAAGGAGGAGAGAAAGACAGAGAGAGGAACCAAGCCTCTGGAAAGTGAGATTGGGAAGGAAGGACTTTAACTTTTTGTTTGTACACACTAGTGCATTTATTTAGGTTTCTGCGCAATTCCCAAAAATTGAGACACCTTTCCCCTCCTGTGTTCTGAACAAGAAGTAACACAAAAATAAAACAGATGAGAGGCTAGAATATAATCTTTATTACTGACTGAGGTCAGGGTTGGCGAGGTAGCTGAGTGTGAAAGGCAAAAGAAGCCTGGCTGTCTAAACTACAGAATTAGTCCACCTCCACAAGCCAGGCCAGTGCTGGGCTAGCATGGGCTCCCAGCCTCAGGGAGAATGTAGGCTCTTGGTAGACAGGCCCTTCTTCAGGTAGAAGAAGGGTAGAAAATAACTGAGCTGGCCCACTTATTCACTCCAAATTCACCAATTATGTAAGCCACTCTCCCTCTAGGGCAGTGAGAAAAGTGGTCTGTCAAGTAGGAGTATAGTCTTTGTCTGCGAAAGTAGTATCAGTGGTGGCTGATTCTACATTGTAACAGGTTAAAGGGCGAATGGTGAGAAGGCAGAAGCAAGAAAGTAGACAAGTCACAAAGAACTGAAAGAAAGGAAACTGGGAGTATGGAATTTAGGAAAGGATTTTTTTTTTTAAGGAAAAAGCCAACAAAATGTCAAATGTGGAAAGTGGAAGAGACCAAATAATTTATAGCAAGAGTCTACACACAGTGATGGAATCATGGACACAAGCAAAGGTAGATGCCTCTTACTGAGACATGAATAAAAGGGAAAGAAAAGGAAAAGCCAAAGTGATTTGAGGAAGAGATGAAGGAGGGGAGCTGAGTTCGTATCACAGGATCAGTTTTGTAAAAATGTGAATAGATTCTAGGGAAAAAGCCAGACAACAAAAATTAAACTTGCGAACTGCCACAGGGCTGGCTGTGCTAAAGTCATGACAAAAGTCAGCAAAACCAAGACCTACTTGTAAATGTTTTATCATACTGTGAAACTTTTGAGAAATTATGTGATTTATTATTTATAAGACATTGCTTAGATTAGTATTGATGCATCTATACTCTATCACTCAACATCGTGCATCATAATATTAGTTGATTCACATGCCCCTTTGGCTCTGGAAACCCTAAGGAATAAAGTTTTTCATAAACAACAGTAGTTTAAGCTTGACTGGCCCTGTGCAATTTTTCCTTGCAATTCTGGCTACCATTACACCATATTGTCCAAATCACAATGCAGTACAAGTAAAATCAAACAGACCAAAGAAATTAGTGGAAAGATTCATAATCTAAAAACCCAGCTCCATACTTTTAACTAATAGAGACTAAAGTTTCTGCACTGGAAATGTTTCTGTACTTCCACTGATCTATTTTCATGCATGGTTTCAACGGTCACAGAAGTTCTGGTAAACAGATTATCTTGAGTTAAAAAAAAAAAAGAGGGAAAAGCTTCATATCTTTCAATAGTCTCCAAAGTTATATCCTTGATCAGGTCTTAAAGTTATGTTCCAAGTCTCCATTCCTCCGTGTGGCTTAGCTTTACAACCAGCTGCCCCCTCTTAACTAGCAGTTTTTGACAACATTCAGATTTTGCAAAATGTGTGCTACAGCCCCTTCTCAGACTGCTCAGCAGCTGGTAAAGTCATACTGCATTGGGTTAAGTGTGGAGGCTGGCACCAGAGAGGATCCATAATGGTGATTATCATGCAAATCAGCCTCCTGCAAGTCCGGCTCCTCCAAGAGGCCTTCCAGCTCTGCTTTCCCGATGTCGCTTCATTGTCCCCAGGATAAAGGCAACTATCTTCGCTGCTGACACTGGACGTGACTGAGATTGGTTCTCCCGACAGAGATTAGTGGGCAGCAATGAATCTTTCACTTGGGGTAGAAATATGATTTTATTTAAGAAAATAACCATACATAATTGGGCTTCTGTCACTTTAAATTTTAATGGTGAGAGTAATATGGAGGCTTCTGGAACTTTAAATTACAGCTTTCAGAAGCTTCACACTGAATCTTTCAATTATTCTCTGTAAGTACTTTCTCAAAGCATGTGCCACCATGACATTGATATCACAATTCAAATCTAAATTCAAAACTGACTGCAAGGCTATGAGCTATGTGCTGGCGTGCCGGCTGCCTCATTTTATCTTTGAACATCTGACGAGGAGAATCAAGAGACGCTCTCCCAGAGCCCAGCCAGCTGTTTGCCAAATATTCAAATACGCTGGCATGCAAAAGAACCCTTCAGATTTCCCCAAAATCAAAATTAGCAACGACCCTCTATTTTGTCCATTAATTCCTGGCTCACCGACAACCTTTCACACAGGTCCATCTGACTCACTCAGCTAAGTGTTGGCTCTGGCTTGCTCGCTCACCTCTTGGGCTCCCCGACTCCAGCAATTGGATCCAGTGTGTGCTGCAGAATGGCAGCCAGTTCAGACAAACTGTGGGGGAGAGTTTTCAAGTCTGTTTCCTTGAAGTGGATCTGAAACAGGGGCTGAGCTGATATTTGTAGTAGTAAGATGACAGAGTGCGTGAATTCATTAGGCTGGAGCAAAAAAACGGAATTGTGAAGACTAGCAAGGGAAGAGTGAAAAGGCTTTCCTCTTACTTTTATTTTGGTGCCTTAACTTACTTGTTATGTACTTATTTCTTTAATCATTTTAATATTTTTATCTTCATAGTAAAATAAGTGGAAATGAATATATGTAATTATTTATAGGTTTAGCTTTAGATTGCTTCAATTATTTTAAACTGAGCCCCCTACCTCAGTAAATACAGTGCCAAATTTACAACTGTAAATAACTAAATCCAGCTGCGCTAAGGAATCTACAGTGAAAGACAACCCTTATTTCACATTTAGAGGTCCTGAAGCAATTTTCCTCAGCTGGATGACTCAGAACAGAGGCTATGGACAGCATGTGGGGAGTTTAAAGGAGAAAGGGACTAAGGTGCCACAAGACAACAGCATCTACGCAAATGGCCAAATTTCCTGAAGCTGGATACCAAAATCCGGGTTTCCAGCTGGGTGAGGGGTTCTTGATTCCTTCCAGAAAAGCTGGGTCTTTCCTTGCTCATTTCCTGTGATGTGCTCACACTTAGACAGAAGGAGCACAGCAGGGATGCTTTCAGAGCAGGTCTATGAGGATGCCAGTCTCCCAGGAGTTGTGAATGCCAGATGTCAAACCACCACCATGTGCTGCTGAGCAGGCTCTGAGCAGGATGCATGGGCAGTAAATCACGGTCTGAGGAAACTCTGCTGTCCTGATCTAGGGCTTTTCCTTGGCTTCAGGCAAAACCTAGTAGAAATTTATGTCATTTTAATAATAATACTAACAAAAGAAGCTGCTAATATGAGTGTAAAAATTACCTGAGAACCAGAAAGGCTGATAGATTCCAGTTCTGCCAGTCAAGTATATTCATTCCATCAACCCAAACAATCATAAGGCAAATAACTTACTTCCAGGAACCACGGGTGGCAAAGATTACGAGGCCTATGTATGGCCATAGGATGTTGACTGACATTATTTCCTCAATACAGCCTCAAACACTGCTTTGCACTGAGATCAGAAATAGGGTGCCCAACTAGGCACTCTTCTAAGACACTGACCATGGACAGAGAATTGAAATTTTTAAAACCCACATTGATTTTGGAGCCCCAAAGCAGTACAATTACAAATCCTGTCCGATTTGAATACTTAAGGCTTGCTAAGTGTTTCAAACACAAAGCAGTTCTACATACATCATTCACCCAAACATTTACTATCATCCTATTATATGCCAAGTACTATACTTTGATAAGCCAGTTTTGATTAAAGAATAATCCTCAAACTACTGGATTCTTCTGCAGAACTTAGTCCCATGGCTCGCCCCTTCATGTGAGAGTTCATTCACTTCTGTAGAAGTGCTCTCCCTCTTAGAGAGGTCCAGCTCTTGGACCACTGTCCCTTTTTACTAATTCCTCTTCCACAGCCCTGTCCTCATTTCACTCTCAATCAACAAGAGGAGAAAGGCAGTATATCAAGATCACCTGGGGGACATTTTTTTCAAACTACACAGATACTTTCCACCCACATTTGAGAATCATTACCAAATGAACCATTCACTATTTCTCACGGGAGTAAATCACATTGTTTAAGAATTCAGGAATGAAAAAAAAAAAAAAAAAGCTGAAGATCTCGGTACTAAACATTTCCTCTTGATGATATTATCTCCCTCTGTGATTTCAACTACTTGTCACCCATACACTGATTATTTCAAAACTAACATTTTAAGCAGACTCACATATGCAAACGTCTAGTGGACAGCTGTTTTCAAGTGACCTACTAACTCAAACTCAAGCGCAACACCAGATCTGTTATTTTTTTTTTCTCTTCTCTTTCTTAATAGTGTCCACTCAGTGGATACTTCACACCCCTCATTCCCACCTCACATACATCAAATCTGTCCCCAGGTCCTTTCTCTTCTTCCTCAAGAACACATCTTAAGTCTGTCTACCATGTGCCATATTCCACCTGGACCTCTGAGGTAGCCTCCTCACTCCTCCCTACTGGCAGCCTCTCCACTTCAAATTGTTCTCCACATGCTCCTGATTCCTACTGAGGAAAGCATGAAATCCTAGAATGCAGCACTCATAATATACAAGCTGATTTTTGATAGCACACAGACCAACATTTAGACATTTATATATTTTAATAGGTTTAGAAAAATAGAATTAACACATCAAACTTGAATTTTAAGCTATTATTGTTTGCTTTTAAAATAAATTTTGGTCTAAAAATTGGACAATTTAGGTAAAAATTAATCTAATTCAGGTAGTATGCAGATATTTTTTAAAAGATAAAAGTGGTACATTAGTCAGTGAAATTTGGGAAGTTTGGTCTTACAAACTAGGTCTAAACTTCTTAACATGATATTGCAAATGCTACACATCCTCTTCATCTTCAGCCACTGCCTCTTCTCACATTCCCTGCACTCTACTCAGACCCTCTATGTATCAGCTTTGCTGCATAACAAAACACCCCAAACCTAGTGGCTAAAATAGCATTTTATTTAGGTCATAATTGGGGAAATCAGTTGGGCTGTTCTGTCTGGGCTGACGACAGATTTCCCCCAGACTCTCCAATGTGTCTGTGGTCAAATGGTGGATCAGCTGGTAATCAGATGATCCAAGATGGTCTCACTTACATGTCTAGTGGTTAGCAGACTGCCAGCCAGAGCCTCTGTTCTCCTGCAGGTGGCCACTTATCCTCCAGCAGGATAACCTGGGCTCATTCACAACACGGCCTCAGGGTTCCAAGCACAGAAGCCCCAGTACATAAGTAGTTTTCAAGCCTCTGCTGGTTTCACATTTGCTAATATCCGCTAGCCAAAGCAAGTCACATGGTCAACCCAAATTCAGTGATGGGAAAATAGATTCCACTTCTTAATGAAAGGATCTTCAATATCACATTGCCAGGAGTTGGAGGCAGGAAAGGGAAGAATTTGTGACCATTGCTACAATCTACCACACTTACCATATCCTAAACATGTGATCATGCTCACCTGAAACGAATTATAACCTCCTTATGTCCTTCAGGCAAATTCTTATTTCTTGTCCTTCAAGGTTCTACTCATATAGCATTCCCAGACTTCTCCCCTCAAATTAATTATTCCTTCACATGTTCCCATGATCCCTTGCATATGCTTTTATTATGGCATTCAGTGAATTGTATCATAGTTATTTATAATGTCTCCCTAAATAGACTGTCTTTGTACCACCAGCATCTAGCACAGTGCCTGGCAAAGAACAGGCATTCAATAAATATTCACTAAATTGAATTTAATTGAAGAAATTCAAACAAAGCTTAAAGTCTCCTTCAAATAAGCCTACATTTAAAAGACTTAAGGTGCAACTATACAAAACCGGCCTTATGAGTTAGTAGGACTAATTAGGTCCACCTCATCTAATTTGAAGGGTACCAGGGCAATGCTTGCAGCCAAAAGCGTTTTTCCTGGGGGACTGGCACAAAGCCTGAACTTCCAGCATAGATTTGTCTAGGTCTTAAAATGTTTCGCTGTAGTGCAAATAGCACAGGTTTCTAAGTCTGAAACACTACCACTCAAAACCTAGTTACTTGTGATCCTGACAATTTGCTTAACACATTTCTCTGTACCACTCTTTTTTACCAGCATTACAGTTATCTGTGGTGCAAGAACATGTAAAACACCTCACACAGCGCCGCCACACACCTAACACACATCAAATCCCAGAGTCTCCGACGGGAAAAGCAGACAACCTGGGAGGGGTAACCTCAAGCCTTTATCATTCACATCTGAGGAGAGTGGGAGAAGGGTATGAAGAGTGTGAAAGTAAAGTAAGGGCTATAGTTAAGCAACTTCACAATTTTACTGAGAGCCAGGCCTGTGGCTAGTGATTAAACAGATCAGTTTTCAGGGACCCAATCAAGGAATGGGTACACCCAGGGTACGCCATGACTCTAATGATACAGGCAGGACTTATGAATCTCTGCATAACTTTGCTGGGCCTCAATATGGAATCAATATTTATACACACACTTAGGCAGGAATATTGGGGAGAGAGTTAAAGAAGGAAGGAGGTTGTTTAAAATGATATTACTCTAATCTTTTTAATGCATATTCCCCCACTCTCTTCCCTTTTACATTTAAGAGGGGTAGTTCTGGTAAACAAGTCTTTTTCTCTCTACCTAAGGATACAAATATGTGAGAAAAATGAAAAGCACATTACAAGCACAATTCTAAACTTCAAATTGTATCACCTCTAAAGGAAATGTTACCATTGAAATCAATATAAAGCGAGTTTTAGACACACTGAAGTCCTGTTTCAAAGTAAAGCCAAAATTAATCCATTTTAATAAAATTTTTAAACTTCCAAAATCCAAGTAGGAACCAATAGAATCTTCTACACTTGTTCCTCCTAAAGCTGTTCTCAGATCTCAACGGCATCCCTGGTATACTTCTGCACTTAATGTACACTAAATCATCTACATCTGTTGATACCTAGCCCTCTAAATGAATCCCCATCATTTCCTCTGTAATCTTTCACCCCAGCTATACTGTAAACTTCCTAGTATTCAGGATTCTGCTTTCCGTATTTTCTTAATCCACCTCTCCCCAATCCCAGCACCCTGATAGTACTCAATATATGTTAATTATGGCTGACAAGGAAATGTATAAGTAGCATTTGCTGATGGTAAATTGACTGGTATTCAGGTTCAGATCAAAACTTCCAGAGACACTAAAGTTTGAAAAATTATGGTGCCCCACCCCATCCACATGTAAATCAAAATAAAAATAATACTAAAACATAAAGCACAAAACTTGCATATATGTTCAAATTAAAATACCTTCTGCTGGCAAAATTTTAGGCAAGTTCATCAAAGACTGAACTCTCTCATTCTCTCCCCTCCCCATTGTGAGGTAAGTGTACATGTATGAGTGTGTGTGTGATGAGGGAGAGAGACAGAGAGAGAAAGAGAGAGAGAGGGTGTCAGCTTCTGGGTCTGCTATAGAATACTCTAATTCTTGGTCTGCTTCATAAAACTGACAGAATATTAATTACGGGTATGTATGCTACAGAGTGTAGAAAGAGGAATCAAAATAATTGCCTAAATCCATATGTATATTTGTTGTTCTCTTACAAGTGTCCAAACTCAATTGCAGGTATGTAGCAGGACAGCTTAACATAATATGAATAGAAACAATGTAACATTGCTTTGTCTGCTGTTACAATCGTATTGTGATTGTATATAGGAAAGGAGGTGCAATAAACGATTGTCAGCAAAGCACTCAGAAACACAAGTTCTTTGCATTTTATTTCATTAGACTTTAATATTTGATAAAAGCAGCAAGCACCAAATTATGTTTGGATAAACCTTCCATAAATAATGTTTTCACAGCAGTCACAAAGTCTAGAATGCAGATGCTAATAACAGAGCCAAATCAAAACTACCATAGTTGCAATTAAAACTAAAATATTTTCACTTATAATGTGATCCTCATACTCATAGTAAGCGATGCTTAATATTTCCATTAAATTTGAATACTTTATGCTTGTTTCAGCTGATCTGTTTCTTCTATATTTTAAAATCTGAGTGTGTTCATTCTGAAGTAAATACTTAAATATTTTGACATACCCCAGTAGACCTTTGCCTTACAATAAAAAAAAAGTTTGGATACCTAGGAAAACAGCACAGAGAGATCAGAAAATTCTTGTGATTATAAAGGTACTTTACTTCTGATTACATAGGTACTTTAAAACAGTAAGTTTTTTAAACCCTATACTGACAGTGAAGTGCAATAAGAATGCAAATTTAGGAATAAAATTGAATAATTTAGTAGCTTGTTATGTGATCAGATCTGATTGGTCCTCTCTAAGATGTGTTCAATTTAAAAAAAGAAAAAGATTTCCCTTGGTGGCTTTGGTCTAGGAGTGGAGGGTGCATTATATCCATTAAACAGGAAGCCAAGGATTACTCAAACAAATAATATTACAGCTCTGTAGAATGACTGATGGTCTTTGCAAAGGCCCAGACTGGTTTCATCTTTCTTGAGATTCTTATCACTGATTTGTTCTTAGTCATGTGCAGTCACTAAGGCCAGCAGAGGTAACAAGTGTTTGATGTATGATATTTGAGCCACTTTTGTCAGACTGCATTTATTTTAAGCTCTACTCACACTCGGTACTCTTACATGTACATGTTCTAGGACTTTAGTTTTTTCTTGTTTCTAGTGATGGGTCAAACAGATATGACAATTATAACAACACTCCCCTCTAAAGCTCTACAAAAATAACATATATCTGCTTCCCTTGCAAGTGACGCCTTTCCCACTGCAGATTAAATAAATGGCTATAGAGCAAGCACCTCAATATAAGGACTTTCTCTTTCTTCATTGCCTTATTTGCACAGCTTACAACATATCCCTTACCTTTTAGCATATATTATCCATTTCAATTCAATCCATCCTTTACAATCTGCAGCAAGCCACAGAAGTCCTCTTTTAGTTGAAAGGAAATATCAAGGGAGGAGGGGTGTGGAAAAACACATTTAATTTATCCTATTGAAAAGGGACCATTCTAAATGGCTTCTGAGCACTTTTGCATCTTCTTACACACTGCAAATCAGCTCAGATATCTCAATCAGTGGCTAGAAACATATCCTTATCAGTAACATATTCATGAAAGATGGTATGTGTATGAGATGCAAAATGTTTGGCAGAGACCCAGGAATAAAAAAGAAAGAAAGAATATGGTAAAGAGTTGATGGAATAGCTTTGTGTTTCAACCCTATTCATTTTGTGAATTTTCTATCATCTCTATTTGTTCTGTTTGGACGGACAATAGACAAACCAACAGCATGTCAGATTTCTATGAGTTGATTTCATCTATATATAGATACACTTACTGTACAAGGATCCAGGATGGAAGCATATCTATACACCGTGGTGTATATAAGAACATATATACAGTCTCATGTCTCTTTCTAGATTTTTCTATTCATGATATTATCTTATGCAAAGTTTAGCTCTTTTCTGTTTTGACAATCTAAGCACCATCTAAACATTATTTCACAAAATCAAAAGTAGTTCTTGGTAATTAATTTCTGTAGTCAATGGTCTTCTCAAACTGGGCAACTCCCCTTGGAACCTAGGAGCCACAACAGCAGACTGTGTGCTGTGTGCGTGAAAGAGCAAGGCAATTCATTAGCCGATTCTGCAGCAACTCAGAGTGGTGGGGGATGTCAGCCCCTGCTCTGGCGCTTCAATACTAATGAGAGTCATTGCATATTCATAACCCCAAATACAGTCAGCTTCTTGTAAAAACTTTTGTCACCCAGGCTTCATGGCAAGAGCAAAGCACTGCACAATGCGTGTCGTGGCACTTCCGCCAAGCGAGTGCAAGAGCAAGATTGATTGTTTTGCAACGTACCCTGACGGGAACTAAAAGATGCTGCCCCAAGGGTCCTAAAAGTCTGCTTGGTTTGATTGCAAAGCCCCAAATAATCAAAGAAACATAAAGGAGGCAGTGGCAGTGAATGTGTACATCTTTATATACACATATCCACATATACACCATACATAAAAATATATAAAGAATACTTCAAACAAGGAATTTAACTTACGGAATGTTCAGAGTAATTACCTGCTAGGAATGTAAAGCCACTCACATCGGTTCCTATCACACTGAAGGAAGGCTGGTGTGCCCCAGTAAACTTGTTCTCACGTTGCAGAAACACCATGGCATATCTTAATAGAAACAGATTTCTAAACCTGTCTGAAGTTTCCCGTCATTATCAATACCAAAGCTTAGTGAACTGAACCTGTCAGCTCTGCCAAATCTAGAGCTACCTGGAATCCAATTCCTCAGGCGGCTTTTTATGTTTTGTCACTGCCTCCCTTGCTTTATCATCATCATCATTATGATTAGTTTCCAGAAATGAGCCATTCAGTGTGCTTGCCAGGAAATCCTAAGGGGCCGGCACCATACCACTTGACCCCAAAATACCTGTTTGTTTGGGGTAGCTACCAGCATCCCCTGGAGTCAGAGAAAGGAAATGTATGTTTCAGCACCCACTTTGAAAAAGCCTTGAGCATTTTTTCACTCGTAATGATGTCTTCAGCTGGAATGCCAGCACACTTCTACATTTTTCTGACAGGCATTGAGTCTATAAACTACCCATAAAAATTAAATAAAACAGGACAGCGAAAGAAAAGTTTCTAAATTTGATCACACTTGAGTTGTTAAAAGTTATTTCCAGATGCATAATGTGTATAAATATCCGCATAGCTAAAGACAAGTCAGGAATATTGGGAGGAGTGGGGGATAGATGATGAGGTGTTGTGGGGGAAGGGGCTCACCAAACTGTTTTCTATCTGAGTCACAGACACACAAGCTTCAAAAATAGAAGGATTTGTGTTTATGATTGATTGAGGTAACTGATTATCCACAGATATTTTAAGTGTTGAGACATTAAATTGTCAGCTCTATCAGTTTGATTGCAGTAAAACATGAAAACATTGACTTTTGTCTAGTTAGAGAAATTTATTTTTCCCAGAATGACAATCCTTTAAGTAGAAGCCAGGCAGCTTGCCAGCTTTCCATGTCATACACTGAAGTTTGCAAATGCAACCCATATTTTCAAGTGTTTCTCAAGGTTCAATGAATGGTGCATAGGTCTTTTGAAAATAGTCTTGTAATAAACAGATTCCTGTAGTATTCTTCATTCTTTAAGCCTGAGAAAAGTATTTACTCATTTTGAAGAAAAAAACACTGTAGCTTTGTATTCGTAGAGAATGTTACCAGTGCTCTTCAGTTATTTAAAGTATGTCTCAAAAATAAAATAACCCTCTTTGGACCACGAGGCTGTGAACAAGTTTGATTAATATGTTTTATAAGCCTGAAATAAATGCTCATCATAACTGTCAGTAAGCTGGCAGCTTTCAAAAGTCTTTGTTCCCAGAATGAGTAATTTGTCTGATCTCCTTAAGATATCATATTCCAGCCTAAAAGGAAGATGTTACAATCAAGTAAATTCTACTAAAATTTGATTGCCGTTAAATCAGCCTTGTATTCTGGATCCTTGCATGTACTATATGTGTGCACGCTATTTTAGAAAACAAAAATACCACATCTTATTTGTTTCTATTGCTTGTCAGAACACCTGTGCTTTTCATCGGGCAGAACTGTGGTTCCAGTATTTAAAACCTAGTCCATTATAAGAATCAAAAATGTCAGATGTTATATATAGTCCATCCTTTCAATAAAATCTGTGACTGGAAAGTCATCACTAGGCCTGAGGATTTAAATGAAAACTCCAATCAAATGACAGATGTGGTCATTAATTCTACTGAAACACCAACATTTCTATGTTTGCTGCACATTTTCCAAGCATTTGTCAAGATCATTAAAATATAGGATGTTCTAAAGACCAGCAGACCATTGAGCAGTCCATGTCTGAGTTCTGCAGACAGTCATAGATAATACCTGGGGCAAAGAGGGTACCTGAGCAGCTATCAAAGGCTACACCAACCAGAACAACTTCTTCCTGACTCCTTTAGCCAACCACCTTGTGTCCTGGAGGCCCAGTTTGGTTGCTCTTCTTATCCTAGCTTAGAGAGTAATAACTATTGTAAGTGGTCATTAAATCATTCATTCTCCAACTTCCTTATTCCAATTACCACTGATGCTTCGTTGCCATTCTATCGCAGAACTTTACAAAGCACCCTCTCTATACACTGCCTACAGTTATGGTTCCTTTTGTCAACATGCTTTCCTCCTTGATTTAGTTCTACCTACTTTCACACCATGTCCACAAAGATTAAAATTACAGATCATTTTCCATTTAACATCTCTTTTTTTAATTTATATTTTTCTTAATCTCTAAGAAAGGGGCATTTTTATAACAATAGAGCTTTTTACTCCTATATCACTTTTGTCATAAGAAGTCATTTTTCATTTTACTATTTCCCAAACTGCCAAGAAAGCACAGGCTCTGTACACGCAATCACTGGTGCACTATAAGCATTACTGCTCGTCTTCTTCATTGTGATATAAGTACTATTCAACTTTTAGTGAAGTTTATTTTCACTCTTTCTTTATCTGCTCTCTATGCCATAACTACCCCTTTTATTTTCTGACATATTGTGGCAGTTCTGAAAACTATGTTTTTTCATGTATTATATAAAAATTTCCCCACTTTTCTTATATCTCATCTCTTACAAGGTTTTACTATTTAACTCATAAATTATCAAAAGAAGTTGACTTATGTTATTCCCCTTTGTCAGTTTTTTCCTTTAAGGAAACTAGAGTTCCCTTGCAGTCAAACTAAAACAATCTATATGCTATTCACGTGCTTATAATAATTCCCTAATTTCAGAAGTAGTCCACAATGTGTTCTAGACCTTCAAATTCCGCTCTTCTTGAAGCACTATATTGCACAGGGATTATGTTGTTAACTCTAGGAAACACAGGGAAATGACGCCTGCCTGAGGTCAGGATCCTCTTTTTGATATTATAGGTGCTATTTCCAGGAAGTCCGTAGAGGGCGCTGACTCCGTACAGCAGCTCAAGTGTGATGCTTTTTTAAAACGTTGCTCCTTTGACTGCTCTCTTGTCCATCCTCAATCATTTTTTTCATCATCTGTCTTCTAGCTTTTAAAGTTCACTATAACCTTGTCATACTAGTGATAGCAACCACCCATATCATGATTATAAGCTTAAAGTAGAATTTCCACACTTCTCTTTCCCACACCTCATTCTAGTTGCAAATATAAACCTAAAGAAAAAGTAAATTTTACTGCAGCTACCTACATAAGTTTCTTTCTAACTACCTACAGGAACTCTTACAATTGCTTGAACCCTTGGGCCAAATATAGACTTTACCCTAGTGGCTAATTATTTTCCATATGCTTTTTCTTTTAGGTGTCTATCAATATTTACCAACAGTAGCTACACATTAGCAATATTTAAAAGGACCAGTAGTTTGTTCTCATAGCTAGTGAAATATTAGATATACCCTTTCCTATATAAACTCATTATTACATGCAAAATTATTTGCTTTCTTCCCTTTCACTGCTGGAAGGAATAATCACTCTAGTGCAGTGAGTTTCAAACTGTATTTGAGGTGCCTCAGGGGTCCTTCTGAAAAGAAAATGAGTAAACGAGGGGACAACAAATAAAAGGTGCTCCAGGCCCATTTCATCCAGCACACCATCACTTTTTCTTTACAGCTTTTTATTTTGAAATAATTTTAAACTTATAAAAAAGTTGCAAGCATAGCATAAAGAACTCCTGCATGTGCTTGACCCAGATTAACATTTTGTCACAACTGCTTTATCATTCTTTCCCCCCTCCCCTCCTCTCTTTTCCTCTTCTTCTTTCTCTCTTTATTTAAGTATCTTTTATTTTCTGAATTATTTTAAGTTATAAATGTCATGTTCCATTACCTCTCAATACTTCAGTGCGGATTTCCCAGGAACAAGAATATTCACTTATATTAACATAGTACAATAACCAAAATCAGGAAATTTAATACTGACATAATGCTATTTTCTAATCTATGGAATTTATTTAAATTTTGCCAATTGTCCCCAAAATGCCCTTTATAGCAATTTTTGTTTTCCTGGTCCAGAATCAGCCTTTCTTAGTCTTTCACAACATTGACGTTTATGAATAGTACATGCAATTTCCTTTGTAAAAATCCCTCAGTTTGGGTTTGTATAATATTTCCTCATAATTAGACTTAAGTTATATATTTTTGGCAGGAATACTATATAAATGATGTTGTGTTCTTCTCAATGTATCACATTAGGAAGCATATGATATTAGTTTGCCCAATTATTGGCAATATTAACTTTGATTAATTACTTAAGTGGTTAAGGTGGTGTCTACCAGGTTACTTCACAGTAAAGTTCCTGTTTTTCTTTTGCTATTAAAGAATAATTCATGGAGAGATATTTTTAAGATTTTGCAAATACTCTAGTCCTCATCAAATTTTTACCCACTGGTTTTAGCATCCACTGATGATTCTTGTCTGATAGTTAAAATGGTTGCAAAACTGGTGATTTTCTAACACCATCATTCCTCCTACATTTATTAGTTAGTATCCTACTTCCTTATTTATTTGTTTGTTTGTTTGTTTATTATAAGTATGGACTCAAGGATTTTTTTTATTTAATGTATTAAAACTCATTAATCTCATTATTTTGAAGCTCAAATTCTCAGATTTAGCCAGTGGGAACCCCTCTGATCTGATTCTCAAGGCTTTTTGACATGTCCCTATCATTTTGGGGGCAGCAACATCACTTTCTTTTATTTTATATTTTGGGATTTACTTCCAAACAATGTTTTTAAGAGTTTGGAACCCAATGTTCTGTTGTAACATTTTTTTTCTCCAATTTTCCCTATCTCAAGTCAGGTTTGTACAAAAAGTACCTAGCATATAGAGAAGACTGAGAACAAATGATGGTAACACCCCTGTTTCTGTGGCCACACTGGCCACCACGCTGCCACTCTAACCTTCCAGGTATGCTCCTCCATTAGGGGCTTGGCATCCACTGTGTCCTTTGCCTCCCCATGCACCTGCAGGGCTCGCTCACTCATTTCCTTCAAACCATAGCTCAAACATTCTCTTCTCAGGATTTTCAAACTTTTTAAGGCACTATTTGAAAACCTTTTGATGGTAACCCCTTCATTCCCAAAGCTTCATTTCAAAGCAAGATATAAAATAGGTTTAACACATGAATGGTTGTCAGAAGCATGATCTTAACCCTTACTGGTTTATTTCACCCTAGTGGATTGACAAGTGTTTACCGGTGTACACATAGTCTTCCTGGGTCATGGAAAACAAAGTAGATGTTACTCACCCGGCTGCTTCTGAATTCCTTTTTCGATTCTTTACGCACTTCACTTCCTTATTATACACAGCACATCCACTTCTCTATCACTTTTCTATAAATTAATCTATTTTTTAAAGCTGTTTGCTCCTAAATAAAAGCATCAATAAACAAGAATAACATAGAACTAGTTGTCTTTTCCTATGGAACACTCTCTAAAAGAAAACTTTAACTATATTAACACTTACCATGGCTTTTCCCAAGTGCTAAGTCTTTAAAAAACAAACAAAAAATCCTCAACAAAGACTCACAGATGATAATCAACATTGAAGAGATAGCCACAGGCTTTACAAGTAATCAAGTGCTTTCACTCACATTCAGCAAAGAAACTCACTACACCTTGAGCACATCACATCAATATGCAATTCAACGCAACTGCATATCATAGATTAGGGTTAAAGGTGTCCTTGCTAAAAGACACAGCAAATTCCATGACTTATTGGGCTCACCAAGAGCAAACTCAGTAAGTCATTACTATGTATCATCAGTTTCTTAGAAGGTCTTCAGTTTTTCAAACTAGTTAACTAGTCTTTTTCTAAAACTACTAACATACATCAGCCCTTTAAAAGTACATTATTTCCAATTGCTATATTGAGAGCATATAGGGTGGCTGAATTTCAATGTCTGTTTTTCATTAAATTACATAACAGAAATCTTCTGGGTTTTCAAGATGTGTCAACATAGCACAATCAACAAATTTGTTAATACGACAAATAAGTAAATGTTTACAAGCCACAAAATGATAAGGCACCTCATTATATAAGATAATAGAACAAATTCTACCAAGATGTAATTTATTCTCCAAGGTAAGTGACATACATTGAACTTTAAATCTCCTGCCTACCCAGTCATTTAGTGAAATCTTTGAGTGTTTTACCAACAATACACCCTAAAGACCTAACTCACTTTCCAAGGTGTCTATTTTAGGCACTGTAAGATCTACTTATCTAAGCTGAAACTCATGATCTCCTCAAAAAAAAACCAAGTAAATTCAGTGGTCACTTGTTTTTAATTGTAGTTATCCTGCAGTTTTCAATCATCTAAGATAAAAAGCATACCATTGTGTTTTATCTTCTAACATACAAAGAAGAACTGTATTCATCACATATGATGAAATATAACTTCTTGTTCTTGAGGTCTAGACATGAGCTGGCCAATATGGTAGCCAGTAGCTACATGTGTCTATTGAGTATTCATAATTTACCTAGTCCAAATTGAGACATATCATAAGTGTAAGATACACATCAGATTTCAAAGATTTAGTATGAAAAAAATGTAAAATATCTCACTAATAATTTTATGTTGATTACATGTTGAAATACTATTTTTGAGATATTGGATTAAATAAAACACATTAATCACACCTGTTTCCTCTTCATTTTTTTAATGTGGCTATTAGAAAATTTTAAATTACATATGTGGCTCACATTTAATTTCTATTGGAGAGGGCTGGTCTAGATTAAATTGAGCAAAAGTCACAATTATAAGGTGAGTGCCATAGTCTATCATAAATATCCTGCCACCACACTACTTTCTAATTTTTTGAGGTTGTTAGCAGATCATCAAACCTCATGAGCAACAGAAGACTAAGCCTAGGTGAATTCAGTCTATAATAGATAAAATAATAAGTCTTACACATATTAATGATATCATAGCGGTTAATTAGGCAACTTGGTAACCACTGCTGTGACTGTCTTACAAATGACTATCAACATTATTATTTTGACATAGCCAGTTTGTAGATTCTATTTTTTATTATCTCATTTCCATAAACACTATCCTGAATATTCTTATAGTTTACTCTCTACTGAATATCTTTATTTAGATACAATGAGCATTTTAAATTTAATATGTCAAAACTGAAATCATTACCTTGCTGTTAGGAGGCAATTTTCCATGGTGTTTCCGTGTGTCTCAGACTAGAAATAGTGTATCCCTCTCGCTTAGAGGGCATAAGGTTTCCTGATGAGGATAATAAAGATAATGTCACCCCCTCAAGACAAAGGCTGGGCAGGTTTGCTGGCAACCCCTTAGAAGATTGGGAGCACAGAGATCCACTGTGTGCACAGTGTCTACCTGGGCCCCATTCTATATTACAGGACTTGGGGAACATATACGAACATGAAAATCATGCTGTCTACTTTGCCTTGAGAAATAATCTAAATCTATCTGGGTTTACTGTTTCCTCATCACAGGAATCTATAGAAGCGGAGTGAGCCAACCTAGTGACTGACTGTTGCGTGGGAACTCCTTAACACTCCTCCTTTTATGTTCTCAATCGTCATACAAGCACCACTATCTACTACGTTGCCCTGACCATCAATCTTGACTCCTGCCCCTCATTCACCAGCCCCATCATATTCAGTCAGTCACCAAGTCCTATTTATTCTATCATCTAAATTTCTCTCAAATCACCTACTTCTCTCTCCATTCCCACGGCCTTTATCCTACTTGAGGTCATTATCCGCTCTCATCAAGGTGCCTAATTTGTGTCACTGCCTCCAGTTTGCCCTACTTCACCCATTCTTCACACTGCAGCTGGAATGACCTGTTTATGTCATTTCTTTGCCCTCAGGATAAAGTCCAAACTTCTTAGGATTACAAGGTATTTCAAGGTCAGAACTTACATAAAATGTTTCTTGAAATTCCATTTGTGATTATATCACCTAAGAGAGGCAGGAAAGGGAAGGAGAAAGTGAGAGATTAGCCCACTTCTAACATAAAAGACTGTGGGGCAAAGCATAAGTAGGGTGTGGTGGACCTTAGTGGATTTGTCATAGTTTCTCTTATCCTTATTCATGAAGATTTGAGCCCAACTTAACTCAATGACTTCCTCTGTTAGAACTGGTAACCAAAAAAGGGGCCCAAATAGTCAAAAAGGGCCGCTATCATTTTATTCATTGCCAGCCACATTTACACTGATGAAGAGAATGTTCAGGCTATAAGCAAATATTGCCTTCTTGAGACTAGACTTGGGATGAGAGATTGATGTCAAATCTATCTCCTCTTTTTGGTTCATGGCACTCAATAAGGAGACCTCTTTTCTTTTTAAATGCTCAGTGTTAGGCATGCTTAATTCAGATGAATCACGTTGATTCAGCTGGAGAAAATTCAGATGAGATTCACCCTGGCTTGTTGTCTGGTTTAGTTCCTCTTCTTCATGACTTAGCTTAGATTTTATCTCTTCCAGAAAGCCTTCTCTGACTCCCAAAGTAGGGTTATATGTCTTTCCTATATGCTTTCTCATGTTTTAGCATTTAATACACAGTATTAAAATTATCTATAAATTTGCTTCTCTCTCCAACTAGAACGTAACCTCTTTTAAGACAGTAGGTCTAACTCAATATATCCTCAATGCTAGCATCATGCCTGGCACATAGGAGGTACCAAAAAAATAATTGTGCAGAATAAATAAATAATCTGATCAGGCTTTTAAAAATCAGAAGGGACTTACAATCTTGAGGGGAAAAAAAAGGAAGAGGAGAGGGATTTAGGTTGTAGAGCTTTTCTTATCTCCTACCACATGCTCACACATACATAGACACACTGACATGGCATATCACTGATGTTTTCCCTAATTTCAACAGCCCTCTCACTCCTAGGTTTAGAGTTTCAGGGATACCAGAAGCTTTCATGAGAAAAGAGAAAATGCATTTTTTTTCAAAGATTTGTTCATGTAAGGCAGAGTTTAATGTAATCTCTACATAAATCAAGTTTGTTTCAAGGCCAGGAGCACTAAGATGGTGAAGGTAAGATGACAGCTTAATTAGATAATTTCTTTATCAATTTTTTAGGATCAAAGATCCTCATCGTTGCCCACTATCCTCTCCAAATTGCTGAGGTATTTCTGGCCTCTGGTTCTGAATTTTGAGAGGAGAAGCTTAGAATGCTGCTAAGCTTTCTTCCAAGAACTTACCCAGAGCAGCCAACATAGTTCCTCTACAAAGTCAAAAAAGAGAACTTTCAGGCAACTGGTGCCATGGAAGGTCTCAAAAATGCCTATGATCACAGCAGTGTAAATAGCTTAGGGAGACACTAGTGCCCTGGAAGTCCCTAGTTGGTTACCCCAATTTAAATTTTCAGAGTTTTCTTTGGCCAATGGTTCCATCAGCTATGAAATGATTTCTGGTAGGATCACTGTAGCTCGACTTTATAATTTTACAACCTAGTTCTTTTAGAATATAGAAAGCAAAGTTCTTAAACTCACAGAATGTTTTCCTTCATGTAAAGAATAAATATATCATCACCTTTGAAGATAAATCTTGGTTCCAGTAATGACTCTGCAACTTGCTATGTGACCTTGGAGTAATAACTTAAAACCTTCTGAGCCTCAGCTTCCTCTTTGATGTGAGGATTAATTAAATAACAATGCAATATGCCTATAACATTACCCACTATGCTATTGATGCTCAATAAATGGTAGCTATAATTTTGTAAGATTCTTTATAACAGGGGTTAGCAAACCTCAGGCGGCAGGTCAATTCTGCCCAACACCTGTTTTATTGGAACACACTTTATTATATACAAAGTTTTATTGGAACAAAGCCACAATCATTTGTTTACGGACTGTCTATGACTGCTTCTCCACTACAATGACAGAGTTGCGTGGCAGACAGAGTAAGGACAGAGTTATAACAGACCAGATGGCCCACAAAACCTAAAACATTTACTATATAGCCCTTTACAGAAAAAGTTTGCTGACCCCCCTACTTATAACACAGATTTCACTACAACTTCTAAAATATTATCTCTTTTTAGACCATTAATAAACCCAATAAGCTTTCCTCGCTTTCTGTTCATAGGGCCCCAAATCACCTGACTAGATAGATGAAAATTGTTTTGATAATGTGAAAAAAATTGAAAGACATTTTAATAGTTGTTAGCATCCTCAAAACTTTGTCATTAAATGCAGTATATTCAGCCTCACAAAGATAATGGCTGATCTCATGGATCTTTTGCTTCAGTGACTGGATGTGGCTGAAAAATCTGATAGGGATGTCTACACAAAGTATTATACAAAATCCAACTCTTTGTAACAACCCAATTGCTTAATTATACTACTTTCATAGCTCTAGTCTAGGCTTAAAGAAAAAGACAGGAAGGCAGGTGTATTAGTCAGGGCTCTCTAGAGAAACAGAACCAAGAGGAGAGAGATATAAATAAAGATATTTAATATAATGAATTGACTCATGGGATTATGGAGACAGAATTCCAAGATCTGCAGTTGGCCAGCTGCAGACTCAAGGGAGTCAGTGGTGTAGTTCCAGTCCAAGTCCAAGGGCCTGAGAACCATGAACACTGATGGTCGTTGGTCTAGTTTGAAACTGAAGGCCTGAGAACCAGGAGAGCCGATGGTGCAAGTTCTAGTCTGAAAGTCAGCAGGCTCAAGATCCAAGAAGAGCCAATTTCTCAGTTCCAGTCCAAAAACGAAAAGGTCTATGTGCCAGTTCAAGCCGTCAGGCAGAAGGAGCTCCTTCTCACTCATCCTTTTTGTTCTATTCATATCTTCAACTGATTGCAGGAGGCCCACCCACATTAGGGAGGACAATCTTCTTTATTCAGCCTACCAATTCAAATATTAATCTCATCCAGAAAAACCTTCACAGACATACCCAGAATAATATTTGACCAAATATCTGGGCACCTCATGGCCCAATGAAGTTGACACATAATATTAACCACCACAGCAGGCAGGCAGCTGAGAAGCAAACATTTCTATCAAGTAGAAAATATAGGACTCTCATATACACAAGCAAGATTCTGTGAAGACTTTTTTATTGCTACTACATGAATGCATGTAAAAACTAGGGTTTTAAAAACTACTTAAGCAAAATATCTAAGGGAGCAATTCTACACACTAGAAAACTAAGATCCTATGTTAGAATTAGCACTTCCTGAAGCTACAAACACAAATACGTAAACAAGCATATGTATGACAGAGGGTAAAATTTATCAGGGCTTTTTTAAAACAACGGGTTATATGCTAGATTACACTCTTTTCTTGAAGGCATCATGAAGTAGACCACACCAAAAACTTTCATTAGATTTCAACAGTCATATTTACCAAAATATGCTTTTTCTTTCAACTAACACTTCAAACACTTTATATAATTGTTAAGACCTAGACATGGGTACTGTGTAGATCATCTTACTTTTCTCCTTTACTACAAAAACTCAATAGGAAAACATGTTTTAACCTTGTAAAATATCAACACCAAACCATTCATTAACTATATTTTCTTAATATTTACCTTCTAATGTGCTTATTAAGCCAAATATTTCTTCATCTTTGAATACTTTAGAGATAATAGCAAGGTACTATAATTACAGAAATTAATCAATTATAGACAATTTATTGTAAATCTTATCACTTCATTTAAAAATCCTATTGTAAATCTTCCTCCTTTACAAAAAGCAAAAGCAAGTGTTTTTCAGAATTACAATATTTTCTGCTCTACTGCTTTGCATCCAATAGAGTAAACACAAGCTAAGAAATTCTATTTCCGGAGGCCTGTTGACATCACTGATTATGGTTTTGCATAAACAAGGAAATATCAATTAGAGCTGTGTACTAAGACCAAATATCAAACAGTTGGAATAGGAGGCAACTAATGGAAACAACAACTTTTTAAAGACCTTTGTGCCTCAAAATCACTAATTCAGTTTGAACAGAGTCTACACTTAGCAAAATATTTCCATACTCTCAACTAACTTTTTTTCAAGTTAGAGTTATATAACTCTATAGGTCTGGATATAGCTACAAGGTAACTAAAGGATATATAACACCATCATCTAGGCAGTATTTCCAAAACAGTGTTATATGAAACACTAATGTCTCAAGAGATGTCAAGAGGTGTTCATGGGTAGAATGTGCTTAGGAGTGGTAGTCAAGCAAGTGTGGGAAATGCTGAGTTAAACAAAATCAAACAGGTTTCTTTATTGTAAGCTTTCTCAGTACCTTTATGCATAATGAATATTCAAGAGAAAGATATAGGAAGCAATGTTTCCCAAACTTATTTAAGAATGGGATGCTTTTTTATTTATTTATTTATTTTTAGGAAGATTGGCCCTGAGCTAACATCCATGCCCATCTTCCTCTACTTTATATGCGGGACGCCTACCACAGCGTGGCTTTTGCCAAGCGCTGCCATGTCTGCACCAGGGATCCGAGCCGGCGAAACCCGGGCCGCAGAAAAGCGGAATGTGTGAACTTAACCGCTGCGCCACAGGGCCAGCCCCAACAATGGGATGCTTTTAACAAATCTCTTAACATATTGTGGGACATTAATGTTCCGTAAAACAATTTTAAAAGGGATCTATGTGATCTCCAACAATAAGGAGGTGATTGTATTTATGATCTTCCACCTGTATCTGTCACTGTCAACATGATAACCTAGCAAACATTTTCAGAAAGACGATAGCCCAGTTATTTAAAAAATACTCCTAGTAAAGGCAGAATTACTAATAACTCCATTTTAATAAGATAGGAACAAATTGGAAATCTGAGTTTTGATTAACATAATGATGGCAATCATATTGAAAGAACTCCTCTGCCTGACGGCTTGAACTGGCACATAGGCCTTTTCCTTTTGGGACTGGAACTGAGAAATTGGCTCTTCTTGGATCTTGAGCTTACTGACTTTCAGACTAGAACTTGCACCATCGGCTCTCCTGGTTCTCAGGCCTTCAGTTTCAAACTAGACCAACGACCATCAGTGTTCATGGTTCTCAGGCCCTTGGACTTGGACTGGAACTACACCACTGACTCCCTTGAGTCTGCAGCTGGCCAACTGCAGATCTTGGAATTCTAAGGCTGTACAGTCATATGAGTCAATCCATTATATTAAATCTCTTTATTTATATCTCTCTCTCCTATCAGTTCTATTCATATCAATATTAGTTGGATACAGCTAAAGTAGTAGTTATAGGGAAATTTATAGGTTTAAGTTGTTATTTTAGAAAAAAATTACTCAATCCACTAAGCTTCCACTTTAAGAAACAACGGGAAAAAAGGACAAGAAGGCCCTTACACCTGAAAAAAAAAAAAAGAAAGAAAGGGTTTACAAAGCCTTGAGCAAGGAGATAAATAGGCAGACAAAATCAGAAAATTGCAGCTTAAGGTAGAATTATTTCTACCTTAAGTGTTTGGTAGAAATCATCAGTGAAGCCATCTGGACCTAGACTTTTCTTTGTGGCAAGGTATTAAAAGATATAGGACTATTCAGCTTTGGTAATTTGTATCTTTCAGGAAATTTATTCATTTCATCTAAGTGGTCAAACTTATTGGCATAATTTCTCTTCTTATTTTAATGTCTAAAATATATATGGTGATTTCCCCTTTTCTATTCGGTTATTGATAATTGTATCCTCTCTTTTTTTCTTCAGCAGTCTAGCTAGTTTATCAATTTTTTCAATCTTTTCAAAGACCTAGCTTTTTATTTCATTGAATTTTCTCTACTGTTAACCCTTATTCTATTTTACTGCTTTCTAGTGTTTCTACTCTTATTTTCTTCCTTTTTCTAATTTTGGATTTAACTTGTCCTGCAATTGCAGCTCTCTATCAGAACAGGTTAGAAAACACTTAATTATAACACTAAACATAAAGGGAAGGAAAACATCAAAAATAACTATAATCACTTCATTTTAACCACAAACTCACCACGCAAAATAAGTAAGTTGTGACAATAACTTAGGGAAGAGGAAAGGGATGCAAACTGCTTAGACTAAGGAAATAAGAGGATATCAGAAAATGGACTATCTCATCTATGAGATCTTTTATACAACCATCATGGTAACCACTAAACAAAAAATCAAACAGAGATACAAATGATAAATAAAGAGAAAACCATCATAGAGAGCCACCAAACTGAATTGGCAGTCTGAAATACATGGGATGAGAAAAAAGGGAAATACAGAACAACCAGAAAACAAGTGATAAAAATGGTAGCATTAAGCCCTCATATATTAATAATCACTCTAAATGTAAATGGATTGAACTCTCTGATCAAAAGACATAGAATGGCTGGATGGATTAAAAAACAAGACCCAACAATATTCTGCCTCCAGGAAACACATCTCCACTCTAAAGAAAAACACAGGCTCAGAGTGAAGGGATGGAATATGACACTCCAAGCAAACAGCAAACAAAAGAAAGCAGGTGTTAACATACTTATATTAGACAAAGTAGACTTCAAGAAAAAAATGCAATGAGAGACAAAGATGGGCAGTATATAATGATAAAAGGGACACTCCACCAAGAGGACATAACACATAAATATATATGTACCTAACACAGGAGCACCAAAGTACATAAAACAACTATTAACAGACCTAAAAGGGGATATTAATAGCAACACAATAATAGTAGGGGACCTTAACACCCCACTTACGTCAACAGATAGATCATCCAGACAGAAAGTCAACAAGGAAATAGTGGAATTAATGAAAAACTAGATCAGATGGACTTAATAGACATATATATAGAACACTCCATCCATAAACAGCCAAATACACATTCTTCTCAAGTGCACATGGAACATTCTCAAAGATAGATCATATGGTTGGAAATAAGGGAAGCCTCAATAAATTTAAGAAGATTAAAATCATATCAAGCATCTCTTCCAACCATAATGCTTTGAAACTAGAAATCAACTACAAGAAAAAAGCTGGGAAAGTGACAAATATGTGGAGACTAAACAACAAGCTACTGAACAACCAATGAATCACTGAAGAAATCAAAGGAGAAATCAAAAAATATCTGGAGACAAATGAAAATGAAAATAAATACACCATACCAATTCACAAGGGATGCAGCAAAAGCAGAACTAAGAGGGAAATTCATAGCAATGCAGGCCCAACTTAACAAACAAGAAAAATATCAAATAAGCAATTTTAAACTACACCTAACCGAAGTAGAAAAAAGAAGAACAAACAAAGCCCAAAATCAGCACAAGGAGGGAACAATAAAAATTAGAGCAGAAATAAATGAAATTGAAACCAAAAAACAGTGGAAAGAATCAATGAAACTAAAAGCTAGTTCTCTGATAAGATAAACAAAATTGACAAACCTTTAGCCAGACTCACTAGGAAAAGAAGAGAGAAGACTCAAATAAATAAAATTAGAAATGAAAGAAGAGAAATTACAATGGATACCACAGAAATACAAAGGATTATAGGAGAATACTATGAAAAACCATATGCCAACAAATCGGAGAACCTAGGAGAAATGGATAAATTCTTAGACTCACAAAACCTCCCAAAACTGAATCAAGAAGAAATAGAGAGTCTGAATAGACAAATCACAAGTAAAGAGACTGAAATGGCAATCAAAAACCTCCCAAAAAATAAAAGTCCAGGACCAGATGGCTTCTCTGAAGAATCCTACCAAACATTCAAAGAAGATTTAGTACCATCTTCCTCAAACTATTCCAAAAAATTGAAGAAGATGGAATACTTCCTAACACATTTTACAAGGCCAACATCGCCCTGACCCCAAAGCCAGACAAGGACAACACAAACAAGGAAAATTACAGGTCAGTATCGCTGATGAACATAGATGCAAAAATCCTCAACAAAATATTGGCAAACTGAATACAGCAATACATTAAAACGATCATATACCATGATCAACTGGGATTTATACCAGGGACACAGGGATGGTTCAAAATCTGCAAATCAATCAATGTGATACACCACATCAACAAAATGAGGGATAAAGACCACACAATCCTCTCAATAGATGCAGAGAAAGTATTTGACAAGACCTAACATTCATTTATGATAAAAAAATAAAACTCTCAATAAAGTGGGTGTAGAAGGAAAGTGCCTTAACACAATAACAGCCATATATGACAAACCCACAGCCAACATCATATTCAATGGGGAAAAACTAAAAGCCATCCCTCTGGGAACAGGAACAAGACAAGGGTGCCCACTCTTTGTCACTCTTATTCAACATAGTACTGGAGGTTTTGGCTAGAGCAATTAGGCAAGAAAAAGAAATAAAAAATATCCAAATTGGCAATGAAGAAGTGAAACTTTCGCTGTTGCAGATGACATGATTTTATACATAGAACACCCTAAAGAACCCATCAGAAAACTATTAGAAATAATCAACTACAGCAAAGTTGCAGCATACAAAATCAACTTACAAAAATCACTTGCATTTCTATACACTAATAATGAACCAACAGAAAGAGAACTCAAGAATACAATCCCATTTACAATCGCAACAAAAAGAACAAAATATTTAGGAATAAGCTTAACCAAGGAGGTGAAAAACCTATACAATGAAAACTATAAGACGTTATTGAAAGAAATTGATAAAGATACAAAGAAATGGAAAGACATTCCAAGCACATGGATTAGAAGAGTAAACAGTCAAAATGTCCACATTACCTAAAGCAATGTACAGATTAAATGCAATCCCAATCAGAATCCCAATAACATTCTTCACAGAAACATAACAAAGAATCCTAAAATTTATATGGGGCAACAAAAGCCCCTGAACAACTAAAGCAAACCTGAGAAAAAAGAACAAAGGTGGAGGCATCACAATCCCAGACTTCAAAATATACTACAAAGCTATAGTAATCAAAACAGCATGCTACTGATACAAAAACAGGCACACAGATCAATGGATCAGAATTGAAAGCCAAGAAATAAAACCACACATCTATGGACAGCTTATCTTTGACAAAGCAGGTAAGAACATACAATTAAGAAAGGAAAAGTGAATACATAGTGTGGGGAAAACTGCACAGCCACATGTAAAAGAATGAAAGTAGACTATTATCTTTCAGCATACACAAAAAGTAAATCAAAATGGACTAAAGACAAAAGTAAGCCGTGAAACCATAAAACTCCTAGAAGAAAATATAGGCAGTACACTCTTTGACATCGGTCTTGGAAGGATCTTTTCGAATACCATCTCTACTTGGGCAATGGAAACAAAAGAAAAAATAAACAAGTGGGACTTCACCAGACAAAAGAGCTCCTGCAAGGCAAAGGAAACCAGGAACAAAACAAAAAGACAACCCATCAATTGGGAGAAAATATTTGCAAATCATAAATCTGACAGGGAGTTAATCTCCAAAATATATAAAGAACTCACACAATTCAACAACAACAAAAAAAAAACAACCTGATCAAAAGATGGGCAGAGGATATAAAAAGACATTTTTCCAAAGAAGATATACAGATGGCCAATAGGCATATGAAAAGATGTTCAACATCACTAATCATCAAGGAAATGCAAATCAAAACCACACTGAGATATCACCTTACACCCGTTAGAATGGCTATAATCACCAAGACAAAAAATAACAAATGTTGGAGAGGATGTAGAGAAAAGGGAACCCTCATACACTGCTGATGGGAATGCAAACTGGTGCAGCCACTATGAAAAACAGTATAGAGATTTCTCAAAAAGTTAAAACTAGAAATACCATACAACCCAGCCATCCCACTGCTGGGCATTTATCCAAAGAACTTGAAATCAACAATTTCAAGAGACTTATGCACCCCTATGTTCACTGCAGCATTATTCGCAATAGCCAAAATGTGGAAGCAATCCAAGTGCCCATCGACTGATGAATAGACAAAGAAGATATGGTGTATATGTATATACATACAACGGAATACTACTCAGCCATAAAAAAAGACAAAATGGTCCCATTCTCAACAACATGGATGGAACTTGAGAGTATTAGATTAAGCAAAATAAGCCAGACAGAGAAAGACAAATAGTGTATGATTTCACTCATATGTGAAAGATAAACAAATACATAGACAAAGAGAACAGATTAGTGGTTATCAGAGGGAAAGGGGGTTGGGGGTGGGCATAATGGGTAAAGGAGCACATATATACGGTGACAGACAAACAATAATGTACAACTGAAATTTCACAATTTTATAAACTATTATGACCTCAATAAAATTTAAAAGAAAATGGGAGAAAATACTTACCAAAGTTTTATCTGATAAAGTATTTGTATCCATAATACGTAAGAGCTCACAGAACTCAAAGTAAGGAAACAACTCAATTTTTTTAAATAGACAAAAGATTTAAACAGATACTTCTCAAAAAAATATACAAATGGAAAATAAACACATGAAAAGATGCTCAACATCATTAGTCACTAGGAAAATGCAAATTAAAACCACAATGAGATGTAACTAGATACAACGAAGCACCAGAGTGACTAAAATTAAAATGTTAATAACACTCAATGATAACAAGACTGTGGAGCAATTCAACTTTCGCACATTCCTAGTGGGAATATAAAATGATACAATCACTTTGGAAAACAATTTGAATTATACATGTAAAATTGGTAAACTTTATGTAATTTATACCTCAATAAAGCTGAATTTAAAAAATCAACTTGACAAAATATTTTTAAATTAGTAAGATAAAATTCTGATAACATCCTGTAGTTGTTTAACATTTTTGAAATACTAGACAATTTTTTCCTCTATTGTACTTAGATTCTTCCTCCATTCAAGCTTCACTTCACCTCAGGGAAAGCAGTGACAATAGAAAACAGAAACAAGGGTCTTTTTCCTGACCTATAAATTTCAAAATCCTGGGCCTTGAGAATAATGGAAAGGACTTGGAACTTAGGCTTACCCAAGCCAGGCAGGTGTATAATATAAAACAAAAGGGAATGTGGGGACTGGAGCGAGCAAACCCTGCAAGGAGCCGCTATGCAGCTCCAGGTGATTGTCACATATGGAAATATGAGTCCAGTGCTGCCAGATCATTACCCACTCCCCCAAAAGAAATCTGGAGATTCAGATTTTTATGCGAATTTTCCCAATTTTTGAAATACTTCCCAAGCAAAAAGCACTTCCGTGGATCAAATTCAGCCTGTGGATTTGCAACATCTGGCATGGAAAACAGATTGAGAACACCTTAAAAATGAAACAAAACAAAGAAGAACACAACTTCTTCACCCTCCAGACTTGATGAAAATTCCCTGGAACAGAGGGAAAAAAAAGTCAAAGGAACAATGGATGCAGACATTGTTCTTACAAGGGAACAGAGGCAATCTGTGTCCCATTTCCTAGGTACAGACTCAGGGAGACAGGAAGATTCCACAGAACTGGACAGATGATGTGAGGGGCAAACAGGCATTAGCCTCATAGGGTTTCCCAAACCCCACTCAGCCCAGGAGGCTAAGGCAAGCAGCAGTCTCAGGGAATTCTCCACATCTTAGCGGAGTTTGGGGACCACAGAAAGATTACAATATTATCAATAGCATGAAAGTTGCAGGAAGAGCTGCTTTTACCAGCTAAAACCTTGTGGATGGGAATGAGGAATGAGTCAGCAGCAACCCGTGAGGACCAACTAACTTGAGAAACAAGATGAAGAATGAACATTTCTACAGATGTCACCACTGCGGAAAGATGAAGATGTCTAGTAAGACCCTCCACCCCTACCCAACAATTAGCAGAACACCAGGAAAAGGTAAGCAACCCCCAATTAACATTAAAATTTCAGCCACCTGGGCAGACTAGGGGCTCAAAATAGAAACTGTTACAAAAAAATAAAAAGTATATTCCTTGAACATGTGATGCCGTAGACTGAGATGTACTTCTACAGCCTGCTGTAAGCAAAGCGGTTATCAAGGAAAGGGGGGAGCTTTTTATTTTGTTTGCTTTCTTCAGATGAATTATGCCAAATAAATGTTGGATTTGGTAATATGCTCTACAGATAGGCCACCATAGCACGAGACTTCGAATCACTACTACTCAACAAAGTACAGCCTAAGCTCTTAGATGACCTCTGTCACAATTTTACTAGACAAACTGAGTTATCAAACATATTTACTAAGCTTCCCAAATTCATTTCCAAGTAATAAATTATCTTAGAGCAAGTCTAAATGATTGGTAACACTGGACAAAGTGAGTAAAACTCACTTATTCTGCAACTATTTAAATAAATACAATAATAATACCACCAGAATCCATTAGTTTACACTGGGAAAAGTGTTGGTCTGAGGCATTAACAAGGAAGAAGCAGAGAGGTTGTCACAATGTGTGTGTGTGTGTGTGTGTGTGTGTGTGTGTGTGTCTGTATAAAAAACTGTATTTTCAGAGGCCTGCCCAGTAGCATAGTGATTAAGTTCACATGCTCTGCTTTGGCGGCCTGGGGTATGCAAGTGTGGATCCTGGGCATAGACCTACACACCACTCATTGAGCCACGCTGTGGCAGTGTCCCACATACAAAACAGTGGAAGACTGACACAGATGTTAGCTCAGGGACAATCTTCCTCAAGCAAAAAGAGGAAGATTGGAACAGATTTTAGGTCAAGGCCGATTTTCCTCACCAAAAAAAATTTGTATTTTCTAATTTTTCTAAAATGACCACATAGTCTTTTAATTTCCAGAAAATAATTAGAAAGTATGTGTTTTAAAATAGAAGACAAGCCTTTTAATCACCCCTTTAATATATTCTTAGAAATTTAACAACACATTGCCTGTTAAACATGATTATTACCCAGATTACACTGTTCCAATCACCTAAGTAATTCAGGCAAAGAGCCTATTTTAGTGTGAATATTCAGATTATTAACCAAGTACTTACAGCAGCTGTGGCACAACAGGACTTCTGAGCTTCAGTTTTCTACTCTATAAAATGGGGACAAATCCCTGCACAGCCTAACATTTGCAAAAGCATCTAGTACAGTATCTGACACATAACAAGCCCACAAAAATATTTACTGAATTAGCCACCACTGACTTTACTTCTGCTGGCCTCTGAAAGAACAATTCAATGAAATCTTTCTAGGAAAACAGTCACCTGTTCCATCATGGTACTCTTCCAAAGGTAAAACAGACCTTCAGTAGAGTCACCCAGTGCAAGCTGTTCCTGAACAACCAGTTCCCATTCCTATCATGGTATTTATATTGATAAATGCAGCTGAGTAAGTGCCTAAGAATTCTCCTGATACCTTGCAGCTCTGCTTTCATCTGAGAAAACATTCCTAGAGAGAAGTGAGCCCACGTTGCCTCCCTGTTCTCAACACTCTAAGTGTGCTGACTTGCCATGACACTTAGAATAAAATCCAAGGAGTTTACTGTGGCCTATCAGCCTTTTCATGATCTGCCTGTGCCTAACTCTTAACCTCAATTCCTAACACTCTCCCCTCCATCCACTGTACTTCTTGCTGATCCTTGAACACACCAAATATTAGCCTTTGCACTTGACTCATCCCGCTGCCAGGTACACACTGCGCTGAAACTCAGACAGCTTGTTCCCTCACTTCATTCAAATTCCTGCTTAAGTATCACCTCCACAGAGAAAACTTCCTTGACTACCCTTTCTAAAGTAGCATAATCTGTTATTCTCTATCCCCTTAATCTGATTTTTTTCCACATAACAAATCAAATACATATTTATTCATCTGTTGTAACGTAAGTTCCATGAGGATAAAGACTTCACCTCATTAACTATTATATCACCAGAGCCCAGAATACTGCCTGGTATAAAGTGAGATTAAATTATCATTGACAGTGAATCTGTTGAATTAAGTAAGTAGGCAGATTTGAATATTCAAGTAAGCTTTCCTCGACTGACAGTGGAATGAGGAGTAAGATCAGTGACGTTATATTGGCCATGGGAACACAGAACACTTGTGGATGGAAAGGGTAAAAGGCTAGAGGAACTGGATTAGCACCAGAATTAGAGTAAGATTTTTAATAACTGCAGGATGGAAGCAAAAGGAAGAAGGCCAGGCCTCAGATGGTTGAGGCCTGAGCAGCAGAATAGAGAAAAATCTCCCTTTTTTTCATCCCACCCACTCTCCCTCCTCATCTACCCACTTTTGCCTTCTCTTTTCTTCTGCCTCTTTTGCTTCCTCTATCATAAATGGGTTGCACATGCCATATTATTAACTATAGGGACTGTGTTTTACAACAGACAATCAACATCTTTGACTTCTATTCTCACATTCCATTAAAAAAAATTATGACACATCCACTAAAGTATATTTGCTAAAATCCTAAGCCTGGCATTACCTTTTTTTATTAAGCTGATTCTGCTGCTTATTCAAGTTAAAATACATGAAAACTGGCAAGCAGTCCCATCGGGCTTATAAATAATTGTTTGTGCATATATGCCTCTCCTCACTCCTCACCAAATGACACTGGGCTTGGTGTTCAACTGGACTCTTTGAGGAATAATTTCTAGTACGTTAGCAGTAGCCAACATAATATCTATTAATTTTAGTCAAGTACCTCTCAAAATATAATTCCCCAGAAAGTCAACTTACTGATTTTGAAATCCTTTCATAAGAGGTTACAGTAGAATATGATCTCCGTAATTCAAAATGAATCTTGAGAAAGTAAACTGTAAATCAAATTTTTAGGAGAAATTCATAGTGAAGTTCACATTTGCCCATAAATTCTAGAAAACAAAGAAAAATCAAAGTAAGGAGAAATGGGGTTTTTTTTTAACATCAGGCATATTTACAAGTGGCACGCATTAAGATTTAGAGACTACATGATGACTGACTTAGAGCTAATCAATGTACTCAATAACAGACAAGATACCCAGTCTTAAATAATTTATTCCATTATTTTGTAACTACACTTAAATTAATTCCAATTACAACCCTAAGTTCAAGACTTAAGAGAAAGAGAAGTTAATTCTACAAATTAAAACTCAAAAGAATAGAGCATTAATCTCCTCTGTATCTGCCTGTTTCATCTGTCCAATTCCCCACACCCACACTCCCTGTCTCTGTCATTGTACATTCAAGTCTAGAGTACTATCTAGTCTGATAGGGTTACTGTAAAATACAGATAGCTAGCAGCGTGACTTACTATTTGCTTTTCTTAGTTCCAAGAAAGAAGGATGCCGATACCAATGCAAAAGGGTGATCATTTTTGTATATATGTCTCTCCTCACCCCTCACCAAAGCTGTATCTTCACTGACATATATTCAATAGAAAATGTGACAAGTGCAGAATGTAACAACTGTTTGTATTTGTCTGTATTAGTACCACAACATATTTACCAATGGTGAAGGGATAGGTTCAAATTTATTTATTTATTTGTGTGTTGGTTTGTTTGTTTTATTTATTTTAAAGATTGGCACCTGAGCTAACATCCGTTGCCAATTTTTTTTTCTTCTTCTCCCCAAAGCCCCCCCAGTACACAGTTATATATTCTAGTTGTAGGTCCTTCTGCCTCTGATGTGTAGGACGCCACCTCAGCATGGCCCAATGAATTGTGCTAGGTCCGTACCCAGGATACGAACCAGCAAAATCCTGGAGTGCCAAAACAGAGGCGAACTTAACCATTCGGCCATGTAGCCAGCCCCAGGGAAAGGTCCAAATTCAGATTAGCAACCTATCTGGCTTAAAACAAAATACATCTCCCTAAAGCGATTCTATATTGAAATAACTCATAACCATAAAAGGTAAGTATTTACAGGAGAGAAATCTAGAACAATAGTAATAGAAGCAAAATATTCCGCTTTTCATGTTCACTAACTTGGTGTTAACTTAAAGAAATGTGACATTGCTATCAGTGTAGTACAATGAACATGAAAAGGTACCCCATGTACAAAGAAAATATGAAAATCCCTAAAGACAACAGCAAAAACAAAAATTATGTTTTCTCTTTTCCTTTCGCATGCCCTTCATGTTAGCTTGAGAGAATATGACCTTGTTATCTACATACTATAATAAAAATAAAATTGTTTGCCAGTGTGCCTAGATGGAGGCTTCAAAAACAACTAAGTAAAACTGCATTTCTCTGTGCCTCATAGAAGATCCACCATACAGGACCCAGTTCTCATTTCCCTATGTCAGAAGCTGTACTAAATGCAGCTAAACAAGAAAAATATCTAAATAACTCTCAGAAGTAGCATACACAGATATTACATCTGTGTTGAAATCTCAAATCTTACATTATCTAAAGATTTAAACCACCTTTAGAACAGAATTTATTAAAATTCTAAATTTATATTGTGCTTATCTTTTTTGTAAGTGGATATATTCCTAGTAACATGTGTATATGTGAAATTACTCATATAAATAAAAGCATATAGTCATTTCAGGAATTAATAGAAAAACAGACATCTGCATGGAACATTTCCCTCATTAGATATTATCCTTTTAGCATATTTTTCCTATTTCTGATTTTACTACAAAATAAAATGAGCTGATTTTTACCCTTAAATTTCCCTATAATGTATACTGCCAATAATGCAAATACTTTAATTGCACATTAGAAGAATCTCATTTTCCTCTAAAAACTGCTATAGAAATTAGCCTCAAAGAGACCTCATAATACATAGAAAAACCAAGATAGGACAATGTCAAGTTGGCACACCAGTTAATACTAATTTAAAGATTACTTTTAAATGAAAAGCTAGCTTTTCAAAAATCCCAGGCAAGATCACATGGGTCACTAGAATGTTATTTGGCCACTTTCTAAGTTAGTGCCAAACTGAATCAATTAGACAAGAATCAATTAGCAAAAAACTATACACTAATCAACTGACTTAACAACTAGCCAAATTGTATTTTCAAAAAAACAATTCACTCTTTTCTCAGAATAGTCACATTTGGGGCTAGTGGGAGTATAAATTGGCACTTTTCTAGAAAGCAATTTGGCGTAATATATCAAATGTTGGTGTTCATTTTATTTGACCAGTAATCCTACTCCTAAGAACCATCCTAAGCAAATAAACATAAATGCAAATAAAGTTTTTATATATAAAGATGTGCATTCCAACATTACTTATTGGAGCAGAAGGGAAAAAATGCAAACCTCCAAAGAGATTAGTTTTTAAAATGAATATTATGCAGCCATTTAAATTACAATTATGAATAAAATATAATGACCTAATAAAATTCTTACAACATATATACAAATTGCACCAAAATATTTACAGTGATTACCTTTGGTTGGTATAATTATAGGTTATTTTTATATGTCTTTTTCACATTTTTAGGAGCCAATACTGCTATTCAAGAAGCATTGAATATTCTACAGTGAACTATTATAAATAAAGGATTTTGGTTAGAAGCCATTTCATTGAGCGACAGTCATAAAAGATTTCACATGTATAGTGAAGAAAGGATTGCTGGTCATAAGTGGACGATTGTCATCAGCTGGCTTCTCCTGAAGCACCAAGGACAGTGGTACAGTTCCCCTGTTAATGTCTAACAACAGTCAAATTAGTAGACCGTTCATCTTAACAATTTGTATTTTCATCTAAACGTGAGTTTATTTAACAAATGGCTGCACTTCTCAGTAGGGACACTTAGGACAACAAAACTGTTTGAAAAAGGGATAGGAATCAATATTTATTGTGTATGTGATACACATGATGCTAAGCCCTCTACATATTTCATTTAATCCTTACAACTCTATAAGGTAGGTATTATTATCCCCATTTTTCAAAGGGAACTGAAGCTCAGAGAGGTTAGGGAACTTATCTAATTTCACAAAGCTAGCAAATAGACACAGTGGAATTTGAATCCAGCTTCTCCATATGCAGAACCCCTAATGGTATTAGTGAAGAAAATTAATAACTAGAATGATGGAATTGTTCATATTGCATAAGATAATAGTCTTGAAAATATTTCAACTGTAAAGCACAAAATAAATAATTTTGAAAAATGCAGTTGCTAATTTACTGGTCATTAATAGTTTTTAATGGATTCCACACAGTCAAGAGAAAGGCAAATAAATATGTTAACTAATGTTCAATGAGATAATACCTAATATTAACTGTTTCTGGAAATAATAGGTGTTTAATAAACACTTGGGGTATTGAACCAAACTAACCTGAGACTGGCTGATGAAAATAAAAATAGAAACAAATAAATGAATATCTCCCTGTCACTTTCCAAAAGATACACGAACACACTCTCACTCAAGATATAAAAAATTAAACTGATTAAATTATAATATGTAAATAATATGTTAAAACAACTGTTGATCATTAGATAGAAAATGTGGGGGAGAGGTAATTACATACATACAGAGTAAACAAATCCCACACACAAGGTAATGCATTTAGTCCCTCGTAAAATCAATACTATAAGGATCTAGGAGCTGATAAAATAATTAAGAAGTTTCCATTTTAACTCTTAAAATCCAACAATTAAAAATTTAATCTGAAAGTTACTTCCCTTTAAATAAAGCATTCCAGTGATTTCTAAAATTTTCCTATTTGGATAAAATTATTTGAAATCATAGCTCCTAACAATTTAAATAATCTCTTAAAATGCTGCTAACCAAGTCAGAGTTAAATGGCTATGGTTTTGATTCACAAAGATCTGATCTAAATAATTTTTGTCTATTTTTACCTATATATAAAACCTGCACCATCTATACTATTAAGATGATTAAACCAAGTTAAGGCCCACGTGTCCTGTAAATTTCCAAAGGTAAAAAATTTTTGTTGCTGGCAAATGCACCAGGGTCAACTTTTCATAAGCTAAAACAGACAAGCCAATTTAAACTGTTACAATCAAGGAGCAAAGTAGGACTAAAACACACACTCTAAGTCTATAAGTATGCTTAAGTGTATACATATTTAACAATGCTTAATCTACTCTTAAATACCAAACACACAAATATACAAAATAAAAACAAAACTACCCCTTTTAACATACAAAGGAATTAACACTATCTGGTACAATAACAGACTTTAGGTGTGTTGATATTCTGGATGGCAGACCCAGCTCAGCCACTGTTCAAATTTAAACCCCATTAAAGCATGGATAACCCATTCATTGATATTCAAGAAATTAATTAGCACCCCCCCAGATCATTTTCACAGTTTATTTTGAGTTTAAATGAGACTAATTTATAAAAATTATATCAGTATGCCCTATGTCTTCTTTATAATTATAAATCATATAATTTAAATGAATAAACAGAACCAAAAGATGGATCAAAATTAGAGATTATTGACCAAAAGAGAGTTATAAATAAGATGGAAAGGATTAGCAAAATCTATTGAGCTGTACTTATAAAATTAATCTCCTCTAATGTTTCAATAATTATATTTTTCAGGCAATTTTTGCGTAAAATTGTCAATCATCACATTTATAGCTTGTATAAGATTTGTAAATATAGATCAAATTTTAACCAGTTCAGAGAGTAAAAAATGTTTTAAAAAAAAGAATCATATAGTAATTTCTGAAAACGTGTTAACAATTTGTCACAGTGACTCAGATGCTAAGGTTGCTCATCCTACTCATTGTTACATTCCCAGAACAAGCATAGTGCCTGCAACACTCCAAGTAGTCACTCATATCAAACTGAGGTTTCATCCTTCAGCGGGCTGTGCCAAATTATTTTTTAAGTTAAGACATCCCGAACACTCTAGTGCATGTATGCCTATATGGAATTTTCTGGGAAGAGGATTAATACCTTTCATCACAGACTCAGATCACTATATGACACCAAAAAAGTTAAAAGCTACAGATCTAAAGAAAATATGGACATGCTGAATGTAGTCTGTGTCTCAAACACAGAGTAGAGAGCTAAGGCACCTCTAGAAACAGTTCAGAAGAGAAAGGTCAACTCTGGAAGAAAAATAAAGCGGTTTTTTTGGTTGCATTTTTCTCATCTGTTTGTTTGTTGCCCTTTTTGTTTTGCATATGTTAACCAAAATTAGAAGATTATTCAATTCTTCATTTAATGCAACAGGCACAAATGAGGCCACTGATAAAGTAACAGTAGAGCACACTTTAGAAAGGAACACTACTGTTATCATTAAGGATGCCTACAACAAGAAGAACAAGTATGAGGATGCATAAAATACCTTACTAGATAATTCTCCTTAGAATCCAGAGTTAGCTTATTAAATATTCTTTTTATTAATTTCTGTAGTCCCTGCTTGCTATAACTCAGTAAAATAGTGGCTAAACTTCACATGATAAAGGAAGCTAAATTTCACATCAATTCTCCCTCTACATATCTCTTAAAATCTTCTTTTAATTTTGAGCATCCTTATTTTGTAGGTAAACACCATACAGCCCTACCCCACCAAGCTCACTATATGTGCCCATCCTCATGCCAACTGTAACTAAAATGCTATAATTCCATATCATTAAATTAAGCAAGAGCCAAGTTTCAGACTTTACACTGTCTGATTACTAAGATCACATTAGCTCACTACTAGTGGTTTAGTCACTGTATCAACTATTGGTATTAAATCTTTGGATGCAATGAAAGTTAACAATTCAATTTTTATGTCACAAAAAAATCATTCAGTCTGTTTTCCCTCTTTGATTACAGTTCATTTAAGGGAAAAATGTTGCTGTATGGCTTGACAATGTTTTATGTGTCCTCGGCTGATAGAACACACAAAACGTTTGAATAGGCCCATTTATTTGAGCAGACATATTAAATAATACTTTAAATGTGAACATGCATGTCATAAATTTTGTAGTCTCTTTAAAGTAGGATAAATCTGGTATTTAAAATAGTCTTTGTTCAAAGCCATTTTTTTTCTAACAGTCATAAAGGGACTCTGATTTGTGCTGCATGAACAATGCCAGCATCATCATTTTAATGTTATCCATATGGGCTTCTAATAATAGATAAGAGTCTACATTTGTATTATATGTCTTAGAGACATTTAAAATCTAGATAAGGAAAGGCTGATTTCATTGGCCCCATAGTTAAAGGAAAGCAGACCCTAATTAAAAGAATTCTGTTCTGAATTAACTAGTTTGACATGTGCTAATTGACAGTTCCTGTGAAATGGTTCTAATTAAAGTCAATATGTCTTTTTCAATTAAAAGGAAATTAAGAATATACTAATATACATTAACAACTTAATCTGCCTTCAATATCCCATACATCAGCTGCTTTTTCTCCCCCCTAACGTTATTGGAGAACCATCTGACATGAATCATCTACTGTTTGCTTATGGTATCTCATTATTACTTCACACGAGCACAGCAGTAGTATATGTCCCCTTGAGGAAGAGGATAACCTACACATGCTTCAATTTTCAGAGCTCTCAACTCTTAGTTCATTAAAAAATAAGCCCACCTTTTTTAATTTAAAAAAATGGGCATTCTTAGAATCTTTGCTAACTGAAAACAAAGGCAAGTGTTCTCAATTAGTTGGTCTTTTTACTATAGGCTTTAGAGGTAATTGCATTCTGCTGGAAAGAAGGCTGGACTATGTTTTCATCATTTGGCTTGATTCAAAGTAAAGCTTGATTTGAGCAATATACAACAAAAAACATCTTTCAAATCATGTTCTGTTTCCCAAGTGAAACTTTGGGGAAATCTCAGGTGGGAATAATTCACATCGTATATATAACAGGAAAATAGAAAGCAAGATTGCTTAAATGCCAGCTCTAACAGAAGGCCCATCATATTCATAGAAAATGTAGCATTAGAGAAGCTGTTTATAGCAACATAACTAAATATTCAAATGTGCATTACTAAGGCTATGATGTTAGCAATTTTAATGCTAGAGAAAATATTAAACTCAAGCATCAATACTAAAGTACAGAGCATTAACATCAATGAAGAACTATAGAAAAGATTAAAACTATTTGTTTCTTATTAGATGATTATAATTTAGATATTTTAATTATAATATATTTTTAAAGAAAGTTTTTATAATAGCAAGATACTATATGCAGTTCTTTCATATGATATAGCTTATATTTTGATAGGAATTCCATCACAACCCTCTTTTACCAGAGTTTAAAATTCAACCATAAAATGTGGCTACTTATAGAATGAGGAAATTATTTTACTTAATTTCACCAAAACTAGCTTATTCACATTTAACACAGACAAAGAACAAAGGTAAACAAGTCATTTCCACTTCTGCACTTTTATTCACTTACATTTTTAAAAGATAAAATTTGCTATCACCTGTAGCATTCTGAGTATGTGTGGGACAGGCGGAAAGACAGTAAGCCAGCCAGTCAACCCAAGATCTCTCATTGAATGTGTTTTTTCCCTAAACGTACTCTATTATTCTCTTCTGAGTAGTTGCAAAAAACTTTAATAAGAATAATCTTAAGTGGGACTCTAAAAACAGTTGAAGTCTAATGAATTTCCAGAATGAGTAAATACACATTAACACATGTTCAAAACAGCACCTCCTTACAATTATAAATAAAATCAGACTCAATAGTCAAAATGCAGTGCTATTTATCACCCTGTAGAGCCTCCAGTTTGATTTTCAGTCCTAGGATCTTGCTCCTCAAGCTGGCATAGACTGGAAATGTGCAGTAACAGCATGTACTCAGCTTTTTGAAATGGGAGAGAAGCCAATGCAGCAACTTTTCTGCCCGATTAAAGATCATTGTCTATAGCAGGTCTACACAACATAAGGCCTACAGACTTCACACGGCCATGAAGCAATTGTTCATGACCCACCCACATATTTGAGAAGGAGGAGCAAGTAGAAAAGACAGGTAATATGGCACCCAAGTCAGCAACAAGAGATAGAACAAGGCTGTTCTACAGACTCCACCTCTCATTTCACAGTTTACAATTACAATCCCCATATCTAAACCCAGGATAAAAATCAGTGTGATGTGTCAACCCTTCCAACAAAGGCATTCCCTGTGCTAACACTAGACTAGTATAAAAACTTCCTAGAGGGCAGGAACTGTATTGAACTAAACTAGGAAAACCCTATAGCATTCACCTGACAGCTTATACTCTGAGCTGCCAGCAAGTATTTCTTGATGATCCTCATGGTTTATATTTTCTTTAAGAACTTGTTTTCATCTATTTCTCATTCTCCTGTCATTTAATCACCAACGGGTGACCATAAAACTTACTGTCCAAACTGGAACACTTTTAAGAATGAACATGGAGGGGAGTGATGTCACAGAAGACGGCAGAGCAGGAAGCTCTAGAATCAGTCCCTCCACCTAAACAACTACTGAACTAGTAAGAACCATTAGAATCAACTATTTCAGAACTCTGAAGTCTAGTTGAACACTTGTAGCATCCAGGGGAGTGGAATGCTTGATGAAGAAAGAGACTGGTAAATTTTGGTGAATTTCATCATTACACGTAACAGCTACAATCCTCAAGCCCCAATGAAAGTAACCATGAGCATGATGGCCTGAATTCCTGAAGCAGCTCTGGCATCAGGGTGGACAATAGGGTCCTTCTCCTCCAAACACCAAGGTTTTGTGTTTTGATCTGCCTGGTACTTCACTGAGGGGCTGGCACAGAAGCTATTCATTGGTTCAACCCTCATGGGTTGAAGCATATTCCCTGGCATTGCTGAAGGAAGTGAAAGTGATAGAATACTCTTTTAAATTTTTGTTCTCTTGTTGGATCCAAGCATTTAAGGAAATCTCTATCAGGTCACTGGTTGACCACAGAGATAACAGAACATAGACTTCAGTGACCACACGTGACAAGGAATGTACTCTTTGCAAAAACAATTCGAAAGTCACTAAACAAATGAACACCTGCAGCCTTCATCAAGCAACAACAGCAATTCATGGTGTATAGGGGAGAATATGATTTCCAGAATTACATTAACATATTCAAAATGTCTAGACCTCAACAAGAAATTACAAAGCACACAAAGAAATAGAAAAATATGACTCATTCAAAGGAAAAGAAAAGAAATTGACAGAAACCATCCTAAGGAAGCCCAGACATTGAACTTACTAGACAAACACTTTAAGCTTACTGTCTTAAATATGCTCAAAGAGCTGAAGAAAACTATGGACAAAGAACTAAAGGAAATTAGGAAAACGATATATTAGCAAGTAAGCTATATCAACAAAGAGACAGAAATTATTAAAAAGATCAAAACAGAAATTATGGAGCTGAAAAGTACAATAGACAAAATAAAAACTTCACAAGAGGCATTCAACAGCAGATATGAGCAGGCAAAAGAAAGATCATCAAATCTGAAGGCAGTGCAATCTTAACCGCCCAGTCTGAGGAGCAGAATGAAAACAAAGAAAAATGAGCAGGGCCTGAGAGACTTACTGGACACCATTAAACATATCAACATATTCATTATGGGAGTCCCAGAGGAGAAGAGAAGGAAAAAGAGGCAGAAAAAAAACTTGAGGAAATATTGTCCAAAAACTTCCCAAATTTGATGACAGACATGAATATACACATCCAAGAATCTCAAAAAATTCCAAGCAGGACAAACTCAAAGAAATCCACACTGTCATCAAACTGCTGAAAGACAAAGACAGAGAGAATCTTGAAAGCAACAAGAAGGAAATGATTCATCACTTACAAGCCATTCTCAAAAAGACTAATAGTCTATTTATCATCAGAAACTATGGAGACCAAACAGCAGTAGGAAGTTATATTTAAAGAATTGAAAGAAAAATGTCAACCCAGAATTCTGTATTTGGCAAAATGATCCTTCAAAAATGAAGAAGAAATTATGACATTGCCAGATACATAAAAGCTAAGGGAATTCTTTACTAGTAGATCTTCTCTATAAGAAATACTAAAGGGAGTCTCTCAGGTTGAAATAAAACAATACTAGACAGTAACTCAAAGCAATACAAAGAAAGGAAGATCACTGGTAAAGGTAACTACACAGGAAAATGTAAAATCTAGTATTATTGTATTTTTGGTATGTAACTCCTATTTTTATTTTTTAAATCATTTAAAAAGACAAATCCATAAAAAATAATTAAGAATCTATGTTAATGTGCAGACAATGCAAAAAGATACAATTTGTGACCATAAAACATAAAGGAGTGGATGAAATTAGATAGGAGTAAAGTTAATGTATGCTATTTAAGCTAAATTGGTATGAATTCAACAGGTTTTTATAAGTTCAGGATGTTAACTGTAATCCCCATGGTAACCACTAAGAAAATAACTAAAAATATACACAAAAAGAAATGAAGAGGGAATCAAAATGGTATACTAGAAAAAAATCAATCAAACACAAAGAAGGCAGTATTGGAAGAACTGAGGAACAAAAAAGACATAACACATAGAAAACAAAGAGCAGAATGGCAGAAATAAGTCCTTCCTTAGCAGTAACCACTTTAAATGTAAGTGGCTTAAACTCACCAATTAAAAGACAGATACTGGCAGACTGAACTTTTTGAAAAAACATGCTACAACTATGTGCTGCCTATAGGAGACTCACTTTAGACACAAAGATACAGACAGGTTGAAAGTACAAGTATGGAAAAAGATATTCCATGCAAATAGTAACCAAAGGGGAGCCAACCTGGCTATACTAATATCAGACAAAATGGATTTTACTGCAAAAACTACTGCAAGAGACAAAGAAAGACATTTTATAGTGATAAAAGAATCAATTCATCAAGAAGATATAACAATTATAAACATATACACACCAAAAAACAGTCTCAAAATATATGAAGCAAACAATGACAGAACAGAAGGGAGAAACAGACAGTCTACAATACTACTTGGAAACTTCAACAGCCCACTTTCAATAATGGATAGAACATGTAGAGAGAAGGTCAGTATGGAAATAGATGACTTGAACAACACTATAAACCGACTAGACCTAACAGACATATACAAAATGCTCCACCCAACAATGGCAGAATATATAATCTTCTCAACAGCATGTGAAACATTCCTCAGAATAGACCATATGTTAGGCCAAAAAACAATTCTCAAATGTAAAAATCCTTAAATTATACAAAGTATCATATCTGACCACAAGGAAATGAAGCTAAAAATCAATACCAGAAGGAAAAGTGGACAACTCTCAAATACACAGAAATCAAATAACACACTCTTAAGCAACCAATAGATCAAGGAAAGAATCAGTAGGAAAACTAGAAAATAGCTTTAGATAAATGCAAATAAAAACACAACACACCAAAACTCAGGGGATACAGCAAAAGCAGTGCTCTCAGGGAAATTTATAGCTGTAAATATCTACATTAAAAAGAAAAAGATCTCAGGGGTCAGCCCCATGGCCAAGTGGTTAAGTTCGCACGCTCCACTTCAGCAGCCCAGGGTTTCACTGGTTCGGATCCTGGGCACAGACATGGCACCACTCATCAGGCTACATTGAGGCAGTGTCCCACAAGCCACAACTAGAAGGACCCACAACTAAAATATACAACTATGTACTGGAGGGATTTGGGGGGTAAAAAGCAAAAAAAAACCAAAAAAAGATTGGCAACAGTTGTTAGATCAGGTGCCAATCTTTGGGGAAAAAAAAAAGAAAAAGACCTCAAGTCAACAACCCAACTTCACACCTTAAGGAAATAGAAAAAGAGCAAATTAAACCCAAAACCAGCAGAGGGAAGGAAATAATAAAGATTATAGCAGAGATAAACAAAATAGAGAAAAGCAATACAATCAATGAAACCAAAAGTTGGTTCTTTGGGGAAAAAAATCAATAAAAATGACAAATCTTTAGATAGACTCACTAAAAAAAAGGAGAGAGAGAAGATGCAAATAACTAAAATAAGAGAATGAAAGCAGAGTCATTACTACTGACCTTACAGAAATCAAAAGAATTATAAGAAATTACCATGAACAATTTTATACCAACAAATTAGAAAATCTAAATGAAATGGGCAAATTCCTAGAAACATGCAAATTACCAAAATGACTCAAGAAGAAGTAGGGAATCTTAACAGACCTATATCAAGTAAAGAAAATGAATCAGATAATAAAAATCTCCCAATAAAGAAAAATCAGGACCATATGGCTTCAGTGGTGAATTCTATCAAATATTTAAAGAATAATTATAACATATGTACCCCTATGTTCATTGTAGCACTATTCACATTAGCCAAGACAGGGAGACAATCCAAGTGCCCATCATCTAATGATTGGATAAAAAAGATGTGGTATATATATATATATAATGGAATACTACTCAGCCATAAAAAAGACAAAATCATCCCATTTACAACAACATGGATGGATCTGGAGGGTATTATGCTAAGCAAAATAAGCCAGACTGAGAAAGACAAACACCATATGATTTCACTCATATGTGGAATATAAACAAACACATGGACAAAGGAAATAGTTCAGTGGTTACCAGGGGACGGGGGATGGAGGGGGGGAACAGGGGGTGAAGGGGAGCACTTGTGTGGTGACAGACAAGAAATATGTACAACTGAAATTTCACAATGATGTAAACTATTATGAACTCAATAAAAAAATGAAAATAAAAGAAAGAATAATTAACACCATTCCTTCTCAAACTCTTCCAAAAAATCAGAGGGAAAACTTTCTAACACATTTTACAACCTTAGCGTTAACCAAATACCAAAGCCAGACAAAGACATCATAAGAAAACTACAGACCAATATCTCTTATGAATAAACACACAAAATTCCTTAACAAAACACCAGCAAACCAAATCCAACAGTACATTAAAAAAATTATATACCATGATCAAGTGGGATTTAATTCAGGAACGCAAAGGTGGTTCAACAAACGAAAAGAAATCTATGTAATACACACCACAATAACAGAATGAAGAAAAAAACTACATGATCATCTCAATACATGCAGAAGGAGCATTTGACAAAATTCTATACCCTCTCATGACAAAAACACAAACTAGGATAGACGGGAACTTCCTTAACATGATAAGGAGCATTATGAAAAACCCACAGTCAATATCATACTCCATAATGAAAGAATAAAAGCTTTCCCTCTAAGATCAGGAACAAGACAAAGATGCCCACTTTCACCACTGCTATTCAACATTGTACTGGAAGTTCTAGCCAGAGCTATTAATCAAGAAAAAGAAATAAAATGCATCTAAATTGATGATGCCTCCTAAAGGTAAAAAGAAGTAAAACTATCTGTTTGTAGATGACAGGATTCTATATATACAAAATGCCTAATAATCCACAAAAAAGACTACAAGAGCTATAAACAAATTAATTAAAGTTGCAGGGTACGAGATCAACACATAAAAGTCAGTTGTGTTTCTTTACAGCAGGAATGAACAATCTGATAAGGAAATTAAGAAATCAATTCCATCTAGAATAGCATTCAAAAGAATAAAATACCCAGGAATAAACTTAACCAAGAAAGTGAAAGACTTATACATTGAAAACTACAAAACATTGCTGAAAGAAATTAAAGAAGACCTGAACAAATGAAAATACACCCCATGTTCATGAACTGGAAGACTTAACATTGTCAAGATGACAATAATGCACATTGTAAACAACAGTTCCTCAAATTTACATGAAACTGCAAGGGACCTCAAACAGCCAAAACAATATTGAAAAAATAAAACACTGTTGGAAGACTCACACTTCCCAATTTCAAAACGTACTATAAAATAAAACTACAGTAAACAAAACAGTGTGGTACTGACATAAGGATAGGTACAGAGACCAAGAGAATAGAATTAAGAGTTCAGAAAGAAACCCAACCATGTATGGCAAATTGATTTTTGACAAGACCATTCAACAGGGCAAGAATAGTCTCTTCAAGGGGCTGGCCCTGTGGCCGAGTGGTTAAGTTCGCGCGCTCCGCTGCAGGGAGCTCAGTGTTTCGTCAGTTTGAATCCTGGGCGCGAACATGGTACGGCTTGTCAAGCCACGCTGAAGTGACGTCCCACATGCCACAACTAGAAGGACCCACAAAGAAGAATATACAACTATGTACCGGGGGGCTTGGGGAGAAAAAGGAAAAAATAAAATCTTTAAAAAAAAAAATAAGGAATAGTCTCTTCAACAAATGGTGCAGGGACAAATAGATAACCACAGACAAATAATGAAATTGGACCCAGACTTTACTTATTATACAAAAATTAACTCAAAATAAATCGCTGACCTAAATATAAGAGCTAAAACAATAAAACTAAAGAAGAAAACACTAAAAATTATCAGAAGAAAACACAGGAGTAATCTTCATAACCTCAGATTTGGCAATGGATTCTTAGATTTGACACCAAAAGCATAAGCAATAAAAGTAAAAATAGACAAATTGGATTTTATAAAAATCAAAATCTTTTGTACATTAAAGAACATTATCAAGAATGTGAAGGGACAACCTACAGAATGGAGGAAAATTTTTGCAGATCATATATCTGTTAAAGGTTAATATCCAGAATATATAAAGAACCCTTACAACTCAACAAATAGACAAACAACCCAAATTAAAAAATGGGCAAAGGACTTGAATAGACGTTTCTCCAAAGAAGACACAAATAGCCAACAAGCACATGAAAAGATTTTCAACATTATTGGTCATTAAGGAAACACATGATGAGAAAATACTTCACACCCACTAGGATAGATTTAATAAAAAAATAATAATAAATCACAAGTGTTGGGAAGGATGTAGAGAAATAGGAACCCTTGTACATTACTAGTGGGCAGGTAAAATGGTACAGCTGCTGTGGAAAACAGTTTGGCTGTTCCTCAAAAAGCTAAACACAGAATTACCATATAACTCAGAAATTCTGCTCCTAGGTATATACCTAAGAGAAATAAAAACATAGGTCCACACAAAAACTTGTACATGATTGTTTATAGTAGCATTATTCATAATAGTCAAAAGATAGAAACAGTCCAAATGCCCATCAGTGGATAAATGGATAAACAAATTGGGGTATGTAGGTGTGTGTGTGTGCCTGTGTATGTTTGTGTGTGTGTGTACAATGGAACATTATTCAGCCATAAAAAGGAATGAAGTACTGACACATGCTACAACTTAGATGAGCCTGAAAAACATTATGCTAAGTGAAAGAAAGCAGACACAAAAGGTCACATATTGTGTGGTCTACTTAAATAACTGCTTACAAGCTTTTGTGTGGTTTTCTTTCAAACACCATGCATTTTTCCAATAGTGATATTATATTTACATGGATTTAAGCTAGAATCTCCGCAGGGTTTCATATATGTGGCTCTTCTTTTCGGGACTTCAGTCTCTTCTATTTCAATCTCTTCTCTAATGCTTGACTTTTGTCTTATGAAGAAAAAGAAAAGTACAATTATCCATCCAAATCTAGCATTAAACTACAATTATTTTAAAGTGAGAAAATACGACCAAGTGCATGAGGAAAAGACAAATAAAGTGAGAACCTCTCCAAAATTCTAAGATGTGAGCCTTAGAAGTGCACAATTTCTATAATGAAATTTACATGTTTACAAAGTTTTCACCAAGAGACAGAAGAACCCAGGTTTGGTTAAGATCATGTAATGGAGGTAAATTAAGAATCCTAAAATAATACCTACCTTTTTATGCTATTTGGAAAAAATAATTTATTCCAAATTTTTTACTCTTTAATATATAAATACACTTACTATATAAAACTTTGTAATAAATTATATTTGTATATACAAATATGGCTATTATTGGGCATCTAAGTTTTAAGAGAAAAATTTATTTCAAAACACTACTAACTCAACTAGCTATGAATTATTTTGGAAATGCTCTCCTCAAACAAATTTTCTGAATCTGTTTTACAACTTTATAACTAGGAAAAGAATGTTTTGGGGATACTATAAACTAAATACAGTATACGTTTCTCAAAATTGTTGTAAAAGATAGAGGGTATTATTGTTAAACACCATGACTATAGTGTGAACAAGAAGAAAAAACTCAACATCCCCACGCCGAAAGATTAGAAGAGGAAAAAAATGAATGAATTACTTCTTCAAGACTAAGTATCCATTTTTCAAATATCATTATTAGCTATCCCTGAAAGTTAATAAAATCAAAGTTAAACAAATAAAAAGAAACTCTGAATTCCTTTATTCATTCATAGACAGTAATATAAAATAAACACAAAACCCACATTTCATCTTTATCTTTACATAAATAATTAGCAAAGCATTCTGTTTATGTCTTGCTCTGATCAAGCATGCTTGTCTGTGAGGAAAAGACTAACTCACAGCTAACAGTTAACTAATTAACTGTTAAAGCTAACTAAGCCCATCCTATGAATTCTAGAGACCAGGGAAAAGGCTTTTTTTTTTTTTAAGATTTTATTTTTTTCATTTTTCTCCCCAAAGCCCCCCAGTACATAGTTGCATATTCTTCGTTGTGGGCCCTTCTAGTTGTGGCATGTGGGACGCTGCCTCAGCGTGGTTTGATGAGCAGTGCCATGTCCACACGCAGGATTCGAACCAACAAAACACTGGGTCACCTGCAGCGGAGCGTGCGAACTTAACCACTCGGCCACGGGGCCAACCCCCAGGGAAAAGGTATTTTTGCAAGAAGTCTATTCAATTCAAATCAGAATTGGGGACATGGCATGGCTTGGTCTTGGTGGGAGGAATCCTCCTCTTAGTCAGAATCACTTTTATTCAAGTACCTCTGCTGTTATTCCCTTCTCTCTCTATCATGTCTACCTACCTTGAGACTTCCGAAATAGTTAAACATCCTCTTTTAATATATTCATTATGGAAAATGTTTGTTTGTACTGTTAAACAGATCAATATGTTTTCTACATTTATTTGTGCATGAGTTGAAAACAAGGTGTTTTTAATGTCTTTCTGGCTTTGCCACGTAAAGTAATTGCTCCCAGGCATTCTTAATTTACATACCATGACTTTTGTCATATTTTTCTCTTGTTGTTCTTGTTAATTGAATATTCATCTTTGGTATCTCAAAGCACAAGGTTTCTCCTGATTCTGATCCCTTTATAGGATTAACCTCCCGAGGTGCATGGTAAAGAGACAGTTACTTCCTTGCCAGCAAAAGAAAAATATCCTATACGCAGGTACATAGGTCACTAAGCATTTGCTTTAGTTAGCTTCCTCTTTACAGTGAATACACATATCTACATGAAATGGTGCCAATTTTCAATAGGGCAGCTTAGATACAGAGAAAACTACATGAGAAGAAATCCAGTGACAGAAATACCCTGTCCAAATGAGTGGACTTCTAAAATGTAGCCCTTTCTTAAATTTTTGCAAGACACTCAGTAGACTCCTTTTTCCGTTTTAAGATATAGTTCTTCCACATGCCTCAGTGATTAGTAGCTTTATCTAGTCATCCCCATAGACTGTGATAGATACCAAGTAACTCAAAGCCCAGCCTTCTGGCTGAGTTTCTATTAATGCAATGTGTAGGACGTGCATGACGACTGCTGAAGCAGGAGGTGACTTGGATAGCAGTGCAGATATTATGCTGTATTTGTTTAAGTTGCTGAGTGAAAGGCAAATCTTCCCACTCTCCTCATCACCAGAGCCGTGATTAAAACTCTGGCTGCCTGACACCAAATATAAGGTTGTGTTCTCTTCACCCAGCTGTTAATCTTTCAACTAATTGGTTTACAGGTTCTGAGAAAAGACATGCTCCTGTTCTAAATATATGGATGAAAGAGCCTGATTTGGTATATTCAATTAGATAGAAAATTGAGCTTTCTCTCTTAATTCCACATCACTGTAGAACAGTGACAACTAGAGGATCTTGGATTGTTAACTTGTTGAAACCTGTTTTTACTTATTAATTGACGTGTGTTTTATTGTCTCCTAAAAATTCATACTTAAACACATATACTATATTCAAGTACATTTAAAGTAATACATATTTATAAGTCTGAGATGATGTAATTTTGACAGAGATGACATCAAGAATGTGTGAAGAAAATTATAGCAAATGTAATAGCCTGAAATATCAGGAAAAGTCAATGTTAAGATTCTCAGTAGCTTTCTCACATTCCTCATGTTTTCACTAAACATGTCAGTAAATGTCTATACTGCATGATTTCACATAATTTGAATCAAGGGTCAATTAGAAAACATTTCAGTTTTAAGTTTGCTGATCAATGCACAAGTTTAAATAGCACATGTCATTTTTACACTGGATTTTCTAACTGCTCTTTTTAAAAATAACCGAAGAAGTATTATGCTTCAGAGTTTCTTTAAAAATAAGTCTTATAACAAAAAAAGAAAACCATAATGATAATATTTGGAGGGGTATCCTGAAAAATAACTTTTCTTGGAACAACAAAGTAGTGTAAAGAAAGATTTAAAAGTATTTCTTGCATTGTTTTTCTCTCTGGTTAAAACATTATACATAATATGATCTCAGAAAACAAGTAGGAATGAAATTACAATTATTTTTATCACTTAAAAATGCAAAAATGGTTGAAACAATTTTTTTCACACTTTTGCAAAATTCTTACCTCTGCTCAAAGTTCCAAGTAAATATGTCATCTCCAAAAGAGAATTTTTCTGAAAGCTACAGATCTCTTTGAGGGATCTGAAGATTTGACTATGACTTGTACATTTCCAACCTATTTACTGCATATTAACATTGTCTCCATATTTAACTTGCAAAACTGCACAGCAAAACATCTAGTTGAAATGTACGAAATACAAAACTTCCTCTATGAGGCATGCCAATACCAGATACAGTTTTAATGAAACACCCACACTGCAAATAGAGGAGTGTAGAAGAAAGCAACAGGGCAGACACAAGTTGAGGGCAGCACAAGTGAAACAAAGACATGAAATCAACAGGAATGAATGTCATCGGATAAAGGCTCTTCAAAGACAAAAAATATCCTGAACTAAGAATTGGCACTAGTGTCCACTAATTATACCTAGGTAATTTTTTTGTATTCTACTAAAAGAATTTATATTCCCTGTCATGTTGTTGTCTAAAAGCCTTATGACTTTATGTATTGTCCTTTTGAAAAAAGCACTAAGATGAATTGACCTGGGTTCCCTTCATAAATTTTTGTTTGATTTAGAAAAACAGGAAAAAACAGGAAAAGAAGTGAAGTAGAGAGGAGAAAAAGGAAAAGAATGTACTGAAAAACACCTGAAAATAACTATTACAGATCAATAATCTTTTCAAGTGAAATAAAGAGAAGTAGGTTTGGTAGGAAAGATCATAATTTTAGTTATAAGATATATCCTATAAAATTGTTTCATATGTGTGAACACGCGTGTGTGTTCCTTCAACCAGTTAACTCCAGTAAAGGGATGATGGGAATGGGTGATAGAAAATAAATGTTATTGATCTACTTCCAGCAACACGACAAAATGAGCTGCTCCTGCTCCAAACACAAAGAAATGCTGAATAAAACACAAACAAAAAATTCATAAATAGCTTAGAAATACCCAGGCTCCAGAAACAAAGAGGAAACTCAGAGACAGAGTTACAAGAGTACAAACTGACATTATGACAACTTAGGGAAGTACAGAGTAGAAACAGGGCCTAAGAGCCAGTAGCTGAAGTTTTATGGTCCATATGTAGCTACAGAAAAAATGGTTTGAGGCCCACAAAAGTAGGCGAGTTAGAATGCAATAATTGAGATACCCAAGTAAAAAGTTCAGATAATCAAAAGATTACTTATTCCATAAAAAGGGGTGTTAAAAACAAAAACAAATCTCTGCTCACAAGCCCAGGAGAGTAGCAAGGAAGCTGGTTCTCTGCCAAAAACTCTAGGTAGGAAAAAAGGTTCCCATGAAAGAGCAAAGCCTAAGGATAGGTTTGGGGTCCAAATTTATATTACATGCATGATGGTAATCCCATGCCAGATAAAAAACAGATCCCAATAAGGAATTTTTTTTTTTCCTTTTTCTCCCCAAAGCCCCCCGGTACAGAGTTGTGTCTTCTTCGTTGTGGGTCCTTTCTAGTTGTGGCATGTGGGACGCTGCCTCAGCGTGGTTTGATGAGCAGTGCCATGTCCACGCCCAGGATTCGAACAAACGAAAAACTGGGCCACCTGCAGCAGAGCGCGTGAACTTAACCACTCGGCCACGGGGCCAGCCCCATAATAAGGAATTTTTAATATACTATTATGGTATGATCTCCAGGGAATATTATTAAATGAAAAAGCTGGGTGCCAAACAGTGTGAATAATATGCATGTGTTTATCTAAGAAAGAAATACAAATATATAAGTGCACACATTTGGTTCCATTTAAAAGAAAAAAAACAAAAGAGAGATAAATCAAAAGCTAATTAAATTACCTGTGGAAAAGAAAAGAAGAGGGTAGGAGGGAGAAGGATAGAACCCAGACTTCTCCAAATTTATCTTATTTTCTAGATTTGACTTTGAAACTATGTAAATATATAACATAATTATAAAACAAGGGGCCGGCCCTGTGGCCGAGTGGTTAAGTTCGTGGGCTCCACTTCCGTGGCCCAGGGTTTTACCAGTTTGGATCCTGGGCACGGACATGGCACTGCTCATCAAGCCATGCTGAGGCGGCATTCCACATGCCACAACTAGAAGGACCCACAACTAAAAATACAGAACTATGTGCCAGGGTGCTTTGGGGAGAAAAAGGAAAAATAAAATCTTTTAAAAACAAAATTGAATCAAGAATTTAAAAAGCAATCCCCAAAATTTGAAAGTAAAATAAAACAAACTAATCTATGTATCAAGTTTATGGCTTAAACACACAGAGAGCAATTATTTCAAGTGACTTCAGAATAGAGTAATTTAATTGTAAATCTTTAGTGGGATATACAACAAGGAACAAAAGAACTGCAACAAAATTTTAAACTATTTCAGTAACCATATTAATAGTAATGGCATGGTTATACTGATATTAACATAGAGACAGCAAATAATTGTATTAAGTTTACTAGGAACCAATGTTTTCAGCACAAGAGGGAAAACCGCAAACACAAAAATAAAAACAAGATAAGTAAAAACACTTTAGTCCCAAATTTGAATCAAAAATATCAGGATAAACCTATGAAGTGTTTTTCCTTAAAAAAAAAAAAGTTTATATTTCCTAGCTGTTTATATTTCCACTAAAAAGACCTAGAAACAATGACCAATCCAGGGCATTGAGCACCCAAGCATCCAGATTGTGGTCTCTAAATATCATTTTTACACTAAAAGGAACTAAGTTAACTCAGAACAGCTAATCCCAGATCTGGGGCAGGAAACACACAAGATGAGCTTGAAATATCTTACTGTACCAGACAACAAGGAAGTTATCAAAGGCTGATGGTGTTGTGTCAAAAGGGTTCAGAATCTAACTTGAAGAGATGGCAAAAAAAATGGGACAATTTAGGGAAAAGATTATCATTTCAATAGATTAAAATATTAAATGTGTTAAAAATCCATATATTCATAACAATAATAAAAAATGAAATATGATAATTGTCTTTTGAGGATGCTAAGGAACCAATTTATTTTGAAAACTGGTAAGTAAAAGGAAAGAATCATGCATTTTTTTTCCTATCTTTTCTTTATTAACTGTACCTCAGTGTAATTGAATTGTTGATGAGGACAAGTTTTTCTTTATACAAATATTCCTGCTAATAAATGAAAAAGAAAGTTAGATTTTACAACTCTGAATAGCACGATGAATCTGAGCAATGATCATCCACGTATGCTAAAATCATTAAGTAAATAGAAGATGAGGAACTTTACAATGTATGAATCAGGCTGACAATACCTGAAACTACTATCAATCTTAACATCACACACCAAAAAAGAGCAACCATATGTTATATGCCTCCTGATATGATGCAATAGAAAGCATACAACACCACCTATGAAATATTCTTCCCAAAAAAACAAAAATCAAGACTGTGTAAGCCTCTAGATCTAACTACTGGTTTACAGGAAAAAGAGGAGAGAGAGTAACATATTTAAGAACACCTAGGATGCAATCAGCAAAATCCTGAATGTAGGTGTGCAGAAAAGAGTTAATGTAGCAGGCCTGAAACTACTATCCATCCTTAGAAAAGCCTGTTTATAAGGTTGGACCTTGGCTGGTGTCTGGGATTTAAATGTCATTAGGGTTCCCACCATTTCCAGAATTGATAGAGTGCTCAATGTGCCTAAATCATACAATGTGATTTATGCCAAACACCTGCTCCCCTTCTGAGAGTCTGGAATTTTGGTACATGTCAGGCACAAGATGCCTACATAAGCAGCCTCCAATAAAAACCCTGGGCACTGAATCTCTAGTGAGCTTCCCTTTTAAACATTTCACACGTGTTGTCACAATTCATTCCTGAGGGAATTAAGCACATCCTGTGTGACTCCACTAGAATAAGATTCTTAGAGGCTTGTGCCTGGTTTCCTCCAGATTTAGCCCCATTCGTCGTTTCCCTTTACTGGTATTGCTTTGTACCCTTTTGCTATAATAAATCATATCTGTGAATATAACTATATGCTGAATCCTATGAGTCCTCCAAGTGAATCACTGAGCCTGGGGGTGGTCTTTGGAATCCCCAACACAGTGGGAAACTTTACAGATTAATAAGCCGATTTCTTCAACAGATAAAGTATACAAGAAAAAAAAGAGGGAAAACTTATAAAGAAATGTAATAATAAATGTTTCATTTTAATATTTTGTTGCAGTTCCTGTGACTAAAGATGGGACTGACTGGAAAAAAATGTAAATTTGTGATTCAAAAACAATATACTTAAAAGAAATTTAAATAAACTTCCAAATAATTGTTGTACAAGTCTGTGACATTTATACTCTTGAAGTCATTCAAATTCAAAACTGCACTAAGACTTTTGGGACATCCTGTATAAATAAGCTAAGTTTAACTCAAGAAGAATATTAAAAACCTGAATATATTCATGAACATCAAAAAAATTAAATCAGCAGTCCAATATCTATCCACAAGAAAGCATCAGGCCAAGGTTGTTTATAGACAAGTATTACCAAATGCTAAAGAAACAGATAACCCTTATTTTAAACAAGATAGTCCAGAAAAAAGAAAAATAGAGAAAGTTATTCAGCTCATTTTATAAGGCTAGTATAATCTTTATGCACAAAATAACAAAAACTGTATAAGAAAAAACTATAGGCCAGGCTCATTTACTAACATAGACTAAAGAAATTCTACACAAAATATTAGCAAATTTCACCATTTAATTACACAGAGTGTGTGTCTATACATACATACATGTGTCTACATAACTACATCATAATTAAGTAAGGTTTAGCGTAGGAACTCAAGGATATGCCAACACTTAAAAACCTGTTAACATAATTTGCCACATCAACATATTTAAGGAGAAAAATCATATGATCTTTTAAAAAGATACAGGAAAAAATTCAACATCCATAGATTATCTTTTATTAAGAACCTCTTATCAAGCTAAAAATATAAGGAAATTTCCTTAACTTGATATTTAATAGTAAATCTTTAAAAGCATTTACTTTAAAGTCAGAAACAACATTAGAATGTTTATTACTTACTGCTTCTATTCAACTTTGTACCTGAAATCCTAACCAATTTAAAAAGTATTAAAAATATGGGTCCTGCCCAGTGGCGCAGCGGTTAAGTTCGCACGTTCCACTTCTCAGCGGGCCGGTGTTCGCTGATTCCGATCGGGGGCATGGACATGGCACCACTTGGCAAAAGCCATGCTGTGGTAGGCGTCCCACATATAAAGTAGAGGAAGATGGGCATGGATGCTAGCTCAGGGCCAGTCTTCCTTAGCAAAAACAGGAGGATTGGCAGTAGTTAGCTCAGGGCTAATCTTCCTCAAAAAAAAAGTATTAAAAATATAAAGATTGAAAATAGTCATTATTTGCAAATAATATGATTACATAGAAGATCCAGGAGAATCTACAAATTGTCAAAACTAGTAAGACAGTTCAACAAGTTTCTTGGATACAAGACCAATATACAAAAATTTTAATAGCATTCCTATACACAAGCAACAATCAAGTAGAAATGTAATAAAATATCTCATTCACAATAGAAAGAAAATTATAATGTACCTAAGAATATATCTAACAAAATCTGAGTAAGACCTCTACAAAGCAAATTATAAAACTTTATTGTCAGCTATAAATGGAAACACAAATGAATGGTAAGATATACCATGTTGGTGGATGGAAAGACTGAGTTTCATATAAATGTCTGTTCTCACTACATTACTCTATAAATTCATTTTCAATAGAAATCCCATGAGAGTTGTTAACAGAACTTGATAATATGACCCTATAATTCACATGTGAGAGAACAGACTGAATTTTGAAGAAGATGAACACGATGTGAAGAGTTATCCTAACAGCCATCATCCTATTATAAAGCTTTGATAATTTAGATGGCATGATACTGGCAGAGAGAAAAGTGAATCAACCACACAGAACAGAGAACCCAGAAACACATCCATCTATATACAGAAATTTGGTAGATGAAAAAGTTGGCAATATAAATCACTGAGGAAAGGAGAAACTATTCCAAAAATGATGCTGAGAAAGTTAGTTATACATATGGGGAAAAAATTAGATCACTGTCTCACAAAATAAATCCCAGGTGGATTTAAAAAACCTAAATCTAGAAAGCAAAATTATAACATTTTTAGAAGAAAAAGCAGGAAATTAACCATATGGCATCAAAATAGGAAAAGTTTGCTTAAGTAAGACCCAAAAAGTACAAGCATTAAAGAGAAAGGCTAAACATTTTTACCCAATAAATTCTAAAACTTCTATGCATCAAGACACCATAAACAAAGTAAAAAGGCAAGCCACAAAACGGGACAAGTTTATAACACATATAACCCAAAATGAATTATTATAAAGAACTCCTAAATCAAAAAGAAGAAAAACATTTTAAGAAAAAAAGGAATGTGAATAGGCAATTCACAGAAAAGGAAATCCAAATGGCCAATAAACCTATGAAAGGTTGTTCATTCTCACTAAATATTAGGGAAACGCAAATTAAAATAAAATAACATTTGACACTATAGTCTAATAATACTGAGTATCAGCAAATGTATGAGGAAAAGGAAATCTTATGCACCCTGCTGGTTGAAGCATAAATTGGTATAGCTACTTTAGGGGATGATTTGGCCCTATTATGTAAAGTTGATAATGATTACAACCAACAAATGCACACCCTAAAGTAACTTTCACACATGTGTGTAAAGAAACAAGCATAAAAGTGCTCATTGTATCATTATTTTAACATTTAAAACTGGAAATAGCCTAAATGTCCATAAATCAGTGTGTCATTGTAGATAAATCTCAAAAACATAATGCTGAGTGAAAAAAACAAACTCTAGAATATGAACAGTATGATACCATCTGTATGAAGTTTAAGAATATGCAAACAATGGGATATATCAGAACTTCCTGCAATGATGAAAATGTTCTGTATCTGTACTGTCCAATACAGTAACCTAAGCCACATGTGGATATTGAACATTTGTAAAGTGACTAGTGCTCCTGAGGAACTGTATATATTTTATTTTAATTAATTTAAATTTACATAGCCAGATGTGATTAGTGGCTACCATATTTGCAGAGCAGGTATATATAATTTATGGGTACATACATACATAGAAATATAAAAACTTGGAGGAAAAATACACACCAACTTCAGGATAGTGGATACTTCTGGAGAAGTGAAGTGGGCCAGAATGAGATGTGAAGGGATTCAACAGTCTCTGTAACCTTTTATTTCTTTCAAACAACACAAATACATAAAGCAAATATATCAAAATACTAATATTTGTTAAAATTGATTAGTCTGTTTTTCAATATATTTGAAATATTTTCCAATTTAATTTTGCTAATATTTCCTACTTTAAATGTTCCATTTTACTTTCTTTGAAATATTTACTAATTTAATTCCTCTTTTTCTTTTTTTTTTTTTTCTGTTGAGGAAGATTAACCCTGAGCTAACATCTGTGCCAAGCTTCCTCCTTTTTTGCTTGAGGAAGATTAGCCCTGAGCTAACATCCATGCCAATCTTCCTCCACTTTATACGTGGGTTGCCACCACAGTATGGCTGACGAGCAGTGTAGGTCCATGCCTGGGATCTGAACCCGCAAGACTAGGCCACCGAAGCACAGTGCACTGAACTTAACCACTACGCCATGGGACTGGCCCTTAATTTAAATTTTTAAATAACTTTTTGAAAGTAAATAGTATTTAAATCTTTATCATACCTGTAAAGCTAAACCCAGGGGATCAACTATCATATGTATAGTCTCAATTAATACTTATAACATTGAGAAAAGCAGAAAACAGAGCAAAAACTGTGATATAATACACTTGTATAGTTCCTAACTTACGCGATTTTTACAATTAATTTTCAAAGGCCCAACAAAGATATTTCAAAAATGTGTTATTTTACTTAGATTCTAAGTATAATAAGTGGAGATGACCATGTGTTTATCTCATAGATAAATTAGAACTATTAAAAATATATTAAACAAAATACTGAGAACAGTACTGGACCAGGGGTCAAGGCAGCTTATATTAACTTTCTAGTACCAGTTTATATTAACTTTCTGGGTTCTATTCACCTAAGTTTACTCATTTGTACAGGATGAACTAGAGAGTCTCTGAATCCACTGTTAATTTTTTTAAGATTGGAATTTTTTAATCAAGTTTCATTTCTTCTTTCAAATACATACATAATAAGTTATTTAGAATAATCATTGCTTTGTATCAAAGTGCCAAAAATCTGCATACCTGAAATCCAAATTCCTTTACTGCTGTCTGAATCCTACCTCTCGTTGTCCATAAAATAGACAGAAAAAAGAGAAAAGAGAGTAAATACAGGATCAGCCAGTCAGTGATCCACGGCTCTCAAAGAACCTCATTTTTCAAAGGTTGATTTTCTTGTGAATATCCCAGGATCCTCAATAGAAAATGTAATTCTCTATATAAGTTGCATCTTTGCTCACATGAATGTTTTTAACTCACAAAAATTTAAAACTTAGAGTTTCAATGTATATTTATGTTTCATTTTATAAAAATATTTAAAATCTTACTAAGAAAGAAAGACAAATACAACTACTCACACATATAACACTAGCCAGAGATCTCAGTTCACTCTGTTCTCCCCATGTCGTCATGCATCCAAAGAATGTGGAAGAATTGGGTCTCTATGCTTTTCATCCACACAATTTTCAGTCACATTACTAAGTGCAGGACAGAAATGAGCAGAGGAGAGAAGTTTGACTGTTTATGATCTGTTCTAACTAATCTGCATGACTGTTATTAAACGGGGAAGCTTTGGGGTTAAGTTATTTTGGATGGTGATACAAATGGCAGAAAATGACAGTATTATTTCCTACTTTTTATTTTGTGGCAAAATTACTGAGACATTTCTGACCTCTATCACCTTTCATAAAGTATGTATAGAACTTAAAAAATGTCTCCTGTGATTAACTTCCCAACCTTGATAGGGGGGAGGAAAGTATTCTTACTGAACATAAGTACTTTGTTTTTTAGCACAAGTGAAAACTCAAATTTGGAGATTGCAAGGATTGAGAATTAGGGAACAGAATACCCCCTACTCAAAGGAGGAAAAAGCATTTTATGGTTCATTAATCCTAATTACAACAGTTGATCCTCATGGAGACCACCATAAACCAAGAGTTTACAGATAAGATTACAGCGCATTTGAGTATATAATTACAATGCAATTTGAAACACTCAACTTTTCTTTCATGTTCTATTATATATTCAAAGCCAGGATAACACTGCTAGATGTTAAACACAGGGCTACTTAAAATACTTTTTTTAAGTCCAAAGATTGAGAGAGAAGAGAGAAAAAAGTATTTTCAGCTTGTTATTTCTAGTGTTAAATATTCTATACCAAATACTAAACATGCAATAAATTGTTACTCTTTGATAAATCTAAATTGAAAATAGCCAAACGAGAGGAAAAAAAATGAACACAAATGGCACTATCCTCATGATTAAAATATACAACCCAAAGGCATACATTTTTCTTCTCCCAGCTTCCAACCCAAGGGATTTTTACCTCCAATACCCACTAAAAAGTGAAATTCATTCAGGTTGCTCTCTGAGGGATGAAGTGAGAGGTGCTGCATAACGCTCTGCTGCAAACTCAGGGCCAGTTTCCCTGCAAACTGAAGAAAGGCTGACAGTGTATAAGCTCTGAGATTATTTGTAAACTACCCATCATTCAGTAATCAATAAGAATTTAAATATTATTAAAATATCTCTTTTATTCCATTTAAGCAGGAGAAATATTTTAGTTGGGGCAATTCTTGTTGACATATTCAATTAAATACTTAGGAAAGCAGAACTAACATTATACAACAGAATAATTAGGAATCAAAAATGCTAAATAATTAATTTTAAGAAACTTTTAGCTTATATTTAGGCTTTGATTATGAAAAAGTACAGAGAAGGGAAATATTATTTTATAAAACTGAAAGTCTTCTAATTTTTAAGTTTCTCATAAGTTCTGCAATTCAAACAACAGTATTAATACTTCATGTAACAAAGCAAAACTGAGAAATTTAAAGTGAAACTAATGGGTTCCCCTTAGAAAGTTAAATTTCAAAAAACTAAAAACATCAATGAAAAAATAATATAAATTCTTAATGTTTCCATTAATATCTTAGGAAAAGAGTTTTATTTTAGCTGGCTTCATAGTTTCCAAAATTGTATTTTCCTACTTTTCAAGGCAAAGAAATACTGTATATAAGAAAGTGACATGTGTAAAAAGATAATTTAACATACAGATTTATTCCACCAATTCCAAGCATATAAAATAAAACCATGGGGTTTTTCTCTAACACTTCAGTTTTTTAATTTAACATTAGTTTTATAATCTATTTCACATAATTCTCTATTACATCAAATTTAAGTCCATCTAGCCAATGGAAAATTACTCCCGCTCATAGTTTTATCAAAACTCTTACACTAGAACTCTGTGATATATAAGATACATGTAATAATGTTGTTATTGATTGCTAAGGGTATTTTCCCACTTCTTTTTATCATTCAAACATGTATCTATCTATTACTTTTTCTATTTCCCTCAAATGTTGTGTATTCTCATAAGACCACATACCTCTCCTTAGTATTTATGACTATTTTAATCTTAAATTTAATTCCAAAATCATCTGATTAACGTTCATTTCCTCCACTAGACTATAAATAATTGTAATTTACTCCTATTTTATCTTCAGCATCTAGCAGAGTGTCTGACTTAGAGTAAACGGTCAATAAATATATGAACATTGAGTGACATTAACAACATATTGTTTCTTTTACTTTTAGAAAATCTCTCCTATCTGTCCTATATAAATTGGGCCTCAATAAATAGGTGATTGAATGGAGATAATGCTAGAAGATCTCCTTAAAGTGCAGCTGTGCATCCAAAAAATATACCATTTTTATCTCTGTGGTAAACCAATTTTGTCTCTTTAATCTATAGTTAAATTTAAGGTAATAAACTAAAAACAGAATGCTTCCTTATCAATATCTATTCCCAGTGAAGATTTCAATGATCTCTTGAAAAGGCACATAATAGGAACAGAAACTAATAATCATGAAACCAAAAAACTGATGATCAAGTTTTCATAATTAACATGGTCAAATACTGGAGCCAGGAAAACTAGCTTGTACAAGGCACAACTAACAGCACAAAAGCTAATGAATGAACAAAGTTTTCTCTTCAAAAGGAACTACTCCATAGTATGCCTAGTGCAGTATTTTGGTATACCCAGACACAATGTATATATGCGTTGCCTGTAAATATACTACACACAAACACACACACACACTCAGAGTATTTCCATATGTAGTATACAGGTAAACAACAGGGTCAAAGAGTAAGATTACGAGATTCTAGAGCTGAAAGAAATTTTAAATATAAGAATATCCATGACCTGAAATCTGTGTCCTATTTAAACTTCTCTCTAATCTTCTAATGACAATAAGACAAAGCAGTTGACCTTTTTGGAGTATTCCCATCCTACCTAATAAAGATTATGGTTGGTATCTCTCATACGAATGCTAGTAAACAGAAATAATAAGTAGCTTAATTTGTGCTTTTTTTCTTTGTACCCTTTCTCATTCTAAAGAAAGTATTATAGGTGGTATATCTAACAGCACTTTACAATTTACAAGGCATTTTAACACAAATTCTCATTTAAGCTACACAGCAACTTTGTCAGTTACACGACTAAGTAGCATTAGCCCTACCTTACAAATGAGGACACTCAGGGCAAGAGAAGCTAAGTGAATTGTCAAAGACACAAAACTATTAAGTAGAAAAGCCAGGACTGTAACCCAGACGTTCTGACTCTTCATCTTTTCACTGCACCACAAACAGTAATGTCAAGTTAGAGATACACACTTGAAATGCATAGCAGCAATACTAAGTATTAAACTAGTAGTATACCTCTGTGACGTTCAGAAACTAGAACAGAATAATCTGAGTCCTTCATATCATTAAAGAAGAGATCTCACTATTTTATTTAGAATTATTACATTTCTTTCACTGTAAAATGCACTAGTTAACAAAAGATTCACTAGAATGGCACCTGTCTACCAAACTAGAAAAAAAAAACCTGGTAGCAGATTTACTCAATTACACAGTTAATACAAACCATTATGTGGCCTGTTTATAAAAGAATATAATGGGAATATTTTCTTGAATCTCTCACTGATAGAATGAAATCTTTTCAATTAATTCACATTATTATTTTATATATACTTCTTACAAAGTATATTTACTCTGTTTTATTTTTCCTCTCCCTAAAACTCTAGAAGTTTTAGAAAAACTTCTAATGCTTCTAAAATGGAATAAGTAATTGCTTGATATCTTCTTGCTAACTCTTTAAAGTGTTGTACAGCTGCTAATGTATGTTTGTGCTGGCATTGCAGAGTGGAGCCTTGGGAATACGAAATCCGATTTCAGAGAAACCAGAGCTTAGTTCAAAGAAAAGAGCAACTCTCTCCAGCTGATAAGATTTTTCCTGAAAGAAAACAACCACCAAGTAAGAAACACACTGGTAATATCTCCCTGTTAGTCCTCTACAATCCTTCTCAAAACTTTTTTTTTCATTTATTTGATTACATACTTCCATTTCACATTTTCTCCTGTGATGGTTTATTTTTTGTTAGCTTATTTGTTTACTGTAGGTTTCAGAGTGTGATCCCATTGTTTCAAAGAACATTGAATTAGATATTTAAGACAAAAAAAATCAGCTACATAATTGCAGAATATCCTCAAAAATCTCAACAGAAAGAGAAACAAATGTAAGACATATGAAGTACGTACTTTTGTTATAGATTTAGAACTGGGCAATAATAATTAGGTAAGTTATTTTCATACACTCATGCCATAAAACTTAAATGTCATAATTAATCAAGTTTATATTCTTCTTTTCAGAAGAGATGCACAAAAATAAACAAATTGGTGACCAAGACTTTTTCCCCATATTCTGGGAAAGACCGGGTTAAAGCAGGAAGAATGACACTGTGTGGGTGAATTACTACATAACTTTTTGTAGTTTACAAACCTGAATAAGTTTCAGCTATGGGGAAAAAAGGAAAAGAAACATTCATTAAAGGACTTCTACAATATATTACAGGCATAAAATGACCTTTGAAGTTTGGGCTCATGAGTTTTGCAAAATTGGGTTTATGATAAATATTAGTTAGTAATATGATACAGACCTAGTAGTAAGTAGACCTAGTGTCTCTAGAGCTGAGGCTATGTGGAAACAGTAAAAAGAGTACCGAGCTATTCTTTTCAATACGTTATTGAACTGATGGATTTACGATTTGTAGTGTATTAGAGTACTATAATCCTGACTTTATATTTGTATGGAAGCTTACAGTTCAAAATATTTTCACATAGATGACTTCATTCAATCTTCCCAATAACCCTCAAAACGCCATTTTACAGAGGAGAAAACAGAGACTCAAAAAGACAGTGATTTTCCAAAGATCACGTAATTTCAGAAGTAGGATATGAACCAGATCTTTTCACTCCAAGACAACACATCTGTCTTCATCTGTACTTTAGTTTCTTTATCTTTAAAATAGGAACCATTTTATCTATATGATGCAGGTTTTCATTTACTCCTCAAATATTCAGTGACCAATTACATGACAGGCAAGATTAAATGACATGCATATTGAAAGTATTTTTGACACTGTATAAAAACAAAAACAAAACATCCACACACATATGTAGGGTGGTAGCAGTAAAAAAACTGGTCTGGGCTTAAAGGGGATCAATATCAAAGCAGATAATTTAACCCATAGTACTATGCTTCTGCGGGCTCCCTGCAATACGCATCTGAGAAATCATAATACAGGCTGCTGCAGAAATCTATTAAAGGAGATTTAAAGTAGATTAAAATTGTCTAGTAGACCGTTAAAAATTTTAAATTAAACAAAAAAGTCACTACTTAAGTGACGTCTTTCTCTAGCATTAGGATTTAATGTCAGCATGTAAAGAAAATTTGCATATGGTCAAAATCCTTTAGGGCAATGGCACACTGAAGGCATACTTTCTCTCACAGCCAGTTATCTTTTTTCTTTGGCTGGGTACCAGATGAATTAGTTGCCTTGCATTTCATATTGTATTAAAAATATGAATGCTTTTAAACCCTAGAACCACACTCACTCCAGCACACATAAAGGAACTGAGACTGACAGGCACAGAAGATGCATGTTTCACATTCACTCCCAGCACACATTCATTGAGTGGAATATTGTAACTTCTCTCTTTGCCCAAATCTGCATAAATCTATTTAAGTAAGGTAAATGTACAATGTGACTCCATTGTGTAAGTCACTAAAATAAAAAACATGAAGATATATATCCATACTAATATTCACACATGTGTAGAAATAAAGATATACTCAAAAAACTGCCCACATTTCATGATGCTGAGAGGACCCTTAATTTCTATTTCAACACTGTATATTTTGGCATTAACTTGTTAGTTTATATATCATGTCCATTAAAGAATATGAAAGTATACCTAAATGTATATTAAAATTTCCAAAGAAAGTCCCCCTAAAACAATGCTTTCTATTTAGACATACATGTTAGAGCCCCATGTCTGCTGCTGTTGCCCACTAGTTCTTAATGTTTGACATAAAGGAAAATATCCAACTTGATTATAAGAAATGTGTGATCTTTTATAGGATGCTACAACTGCTACTACATACTTTGTTCACTATAACATAAAATAAAATACACTGTGTTTGAAAAATTAGACTAAAATAATATTTAAGAAGTCTAAACTAGGAGAAAGAATTTCTAGAATATTACTCATTGGTGATGACTAAATACAAATTGACATTTCTCCTAGCCAAGGTTTTAAAAAATCCTCTGTATTTATAGAAGGACAAATTGAGAATTACTGTATCTAAAGTCTCAATGTTAAGAATCATAAGGTTTTTAAGAGACAAATTCACATTCATTATTATTTATGGTAATATATAGATCCTATTAAACTCCATGTAAATCACATAATTCAAAAAGGAAAATGTGGTCTACCTATTTAAAAACTGAACTACATATATACATACGATTATAATAGTTTCCACATGCCCAAAAACTAAAGGTTGTTTAAAATTTTAGTTTTAATTGGGGCTGACCCCATGGTGTAGTGGTTAAGTTTGGCACACTTGGCCTTGGCAGTCTGGCTTTGTAAGATCAGATCCCAGGCACAGACCTACAACACTCATCAGCCATGCTGCAGCAGTGACCCACATACAAAATAGAGGAAGATTGGCACAGATGTTAGCTCAAGGCTAATCTTCCTCAAGCAAAAAAGAAGAAGATTGGCAACAGATGTTAGCTCAGGGCAAACGTTCTTCAGAAAAAAAAAATTTAGTTTTAAGTTGTTTACTTTTACATTTCTTAAGGTTGGAAATAGAGTTGTTTTGCTTAGTCTCCACTTTTTTGTTAATGGATACTTCCAGATTCTCATTTTTCTGAAGAAAGGATGCCAAATCCACCTGAAAAAGTTGTCAAATCTAGTCTCATTTTCACATATTTACAATGCCCAGTTGTCCAAAAGAAAGTTTCTAAATAAGTAATCATTGAAATTTTAATAAGATCAAACAAAAAATAATTTTATTTTATTCATATTCTCCTTTTTCATTCAACAAGAATAAACATACAGGTTCAACTGAATGAAGAATGCCTTGATCTAAATTAGAAAGTATTTAATCTAGGACCAGATTCTCATCCTATGAACTTCAAGAAAATTTTCAAGAGTAATACAACCCATTCTTAAGTGGATTTGCACCAGATGTGATGGAGACTCCAACGAATCCAAATAAGTTCTCATCTTCCATCAAAAACAAAGGAAACTGTTTAAATGAACAAAATGTAGATGACAGTCATAGCTGAAACACGAGAATAATATAGTACTCCCCTTCTGTGACAAAATAAGGCTTCTACATATTCCTAGTCCAAAAGAAAACACTGTGATTTCTATAGTTCTTTGACCAAAATGAGAATGTTAGTTGCAAAATCAAACATTTGGAAATGTCACAATACTTCATCAATGAACAGATGAAATGATAACACTATAAATGTTTTACATGTTGCAGGCTCTAAATACCCGTTGAAAACAACGATTCAATAGTATGACTTTGCAATGTTCTATGCTTTATTTATGAATTTAAAGAGTGAAGATATAACTAATTCAATCTCTTACAAAACGGACACCATGAAGGACAATTTTTATTTTTGACTTAGCACAATTTGAAACAGAGTATGCGCAATGAAGAAAATTGTATGTATCTGTATGTGTATATGTGTGTGCATGAGTGTTTGTGTTTGTGTGTGTATATGTGTATATGTATATATATATATATATATATATATATACATATACACATGTATATAGTATATATAGTCTTCTTCAACGTATGCTGGCTAGCCAAGATTACTGATGCTAAAGATTATTTATTTCTCACATAATCAAATGACAGTTGGTAAAACTGCTGGAGAAATAAGAAGGAAATAAAATTTTCTAAAGTAGTCCTATATTACAGGTATGAGGCTCACCAAAGATACTGGTTACTATACCAATGCCGAAAGGGGCCAAATGCCAACACATATATGCTAGAAGAAAGACAAAGGCATCAAAAGCTTAAAATCAATTAGGACCCACCACCAACTCAGTAACACTTAGATTATAGAAATAGCGAAAAGTTTGGCAATTATCTTAACTGAAAGAGAAATTGTATCAAAAAACATTTTAATCCTCTTTTAATAGTTTATTGACTTTAAACTACCTACGGTTATCTACTTCCCTTTTCCTGGGGAGTTAAGGCCAAGGTGATCATAGGTGAATTATTTAATCACATGATGCCTCATTTTGAATAATAGAAATCAATTCATATTATGAAGATGTTGAGGATCTAGGTGTCTAGCTCTGAATTTAGAACTGATATTATATTAAAACTCTAACTTCACTTTTATTCATGTAGATCTGTTACTATAAACAATAAATTGCCATGTCGCAGAAAAAGGGGAAAAGCTATTTTCTTTATTTTGTACAAATAGTCACAACTTTCACACTTATCAAAAGCAGTAGGTAACCTTTGTGATAAGCTTTATAGTTTACAAAGTTATTTCACATAAATTGACTCATTGTATCCTCACAATAGCCCTATGCCCATTTTAAAAATTAAAAACTGTGGCTCAAACATGTTAAATGGTTTTCCCAAAATTAAATCACAGAAGTCATAACTGACAGACTACTTTTTTAAACAGTGTTATCAACTATAATCATCATGCTTTACATTAGATCTTAGACACTACATATCTTATAGCTGAAAGTTTGTGCCCTTTCCAACCTCTCACTATTTCCCTCACCTCCCAGCCCCTGGTAACCACTTTTGCACTTCCTGTTTCTAGGAGTTTGAAGTTTTTTGTTTTGTTTTGTTTTGTTTTTTGATTCACATATAAGTGATACCATATAGTATTTGTCTTTCTCTGTCTGGCTTATTTCACTTAGCATAATGTCCTCAAGGTCCATATTGCCAGAAATAGCAGGATATCCTTCTTTCTCATGGCTGAATAATATTCCATTGTATGTGTGTATATGTATGTACATGTATATATACATATATATGTATGTGTGTGTGTGTATATATCTGTCACATCTTCTTTATCAATTCATCCATTGATGGAACTTAAAAAAAAAAAGCTCATATACTGAGCAGTGCTACAGAGGGATTGATTGGCCAAAACAGAAGCAGGCTGGGATACCAATTGTGTGCCATGTAGGTGACATCCAGAACCCTTACTTTAAATTTGTATCAAAACTTGTTTCTGGTCCAAGATGGCAATATAGGAGGCTCCTGAACTCACCTCCTCCCACAGGCACACCTAATCTACAGCTATACATGCAGCAATTCCATCCAAAAGAAATCCAGAAGCTAGCTGAGGGACACACATCAGGTGAACAAGAAAATACTCACATCAAAACAGGTCTGGCACATCCTCAACTACCAGGGGCAACTAAGAGCAAATAAGGTGGCATGAACAATCACAAAGGTTTGAGAGACAACCATGAGCTAGGGCTGAGATTAACAATAAGGTTCATCTCCTACATAAGATCACTCTGTCTAGACTGGGAGTGGTGAATGTTTTATCTAAGGCAGAGAACCTAACACAGAAAGTCTAGGAAACTGAAGAAACAGGAATATGTTCCAAACAAAAGAAACAAGATAAAACTCCAGAAATAGATGTTAATGAAACAGAGATAAGCGATTTACCTAATAAAGAGTTCAAAATAATGGTCATAAAGATGCTTACCAAGGTCAGGAGAACAATGCATGAACAAAGTGAGAATTTTAACAAAAATATAGAAAACATAAGAAAGTACCAAACAGAAATCACAGCTGAAAAATACAATAAGTGAACTGAAAAATTCAACAGAGGGGATCAACAGCAGACTAGATGAAGCAGAAGAAAGGATCAGTGACCTCTAAAGACAGGGCAGTGGAATTCATCTAATCAGAGGAACAAGAGGAAAAAATAATGAAAAAGAATGAAGATAGTGTACAAGACTTATGGGAGACCATCAAGCAAGACAAATAAACAACTTTACACCTCAAGGAACTAGAAAAAAAGAACAAACTAAGTCCAAAGCTGGTAAAAGGAAGGAAATAATAACGATCAGAGTGGAAATAAATGAAGTACAAACTAAAAAGACAATAGAAAAGACAGTGAAACCAAGAGCCTGGTTTTTGAAAAGATAAGCAAAATAGACAAACTTTTAGTTAGACTTATCAAGAAAAAAGAGAGGGGACTCAAATAAAATTAGAAATGAAAGAGGAGACTTTACAACTGATACCACACTAATACAAAAGATAAGAGACTACTATGAAGAATTATATGCCAACAAATTGGACAACCTAGAAGAAATAGATAAATTCCTAGAAACGTGCAACCTACCGAGACTGAATGAAGACGAAATAGAAATCTGAACAGACTGATTACTGGTAAGAAGATTGAATCAGTAATTAAAAACCTCCCAACAGACAAACATCCAGGACCAAACTGTTTCACTGATGAATTCTACCAAACATTTAAAGAAGAATTAATACCAATATTTTTCAAACTCTTCCAAAAACAGAAGAGGAGGAAACACTTCCAAACTCATTTTATGAGGCCAGCATTACCTTGATACCAAAACCAGACAAGGACTACAAGAAAAGAAAATTATAGGCAAATATCCCTGATGAACGTGGACACAAAAATCCTCAACAAAATGTTAGCAAACCAAATTCAACAAGACATTAAAAGCATCATACACCATGATCAAGTGGGATTTATTTCAGGGATGCAAGGATGGTTCAATATCCACAACTCAATCAATGTGACACACAACGTTAACAAAATGAACAATAAAAATCATATGATCATCTGAATAGATACAGAAAAAGCATCTGAAAAATTCAACATCCATTCATGACAAAAATTCTGAGAAAGTGGATATAGAGGGTACATACCTTAACATAATAAAGGCCACAGCTAACATCTTACTCAATGGTGAAAAACTGAAAGCTTTCCCCCAAGATCAGAAACAAGATAAGGATGCCCATTCTCACCACTTTTATTCAACATAGTACTGGAAGTCCTAGTCAGAGCAATTAGACAAGAACATGATAAAAATAAAGGCATTCAAATCAGAGAGGAAGAAGTAAAACTGTCTCTATTTAGATGACATGCTATTAAATATAGAAAACTCTAAAGACTCCACCAAACAGGTGTTAGAACTAATCAACAAATTCAGTAAGGTTGCAGGACACAAAATCAATATACAAAAATTACTTGCTTTTCTACACACTAACAACACACTACCAGAAAGAGAGATTAAGAAAATAATCTCATTTACAGTAGCATCCAAAAGAATAAAATACCTATGAATAAATTTAACCAAGGAAGTAAAAGCTGTATACACTGAAAACTATAAGACATGGATGAAACAAACTGAAAAAGACACAAATAAATGGAAAGATATTCTATGCTCATGGATTGGGAGAATTAGTACTGTTAAAATGTCCATAATACCCAAAGCAATCTACCGATTCAGTGCAATCATTATCAAAATTCTAATGGTGTTTCTCACAGAAATATAAAAAGAAATTCTAAAATTTTTATGGAACCACAAAAGACCCTGAATAGCCAAAGCAATCTTGAGAAAGAATAAAGCTGGAGGCATCACATTTCCTGATTCAAATTACAGTCAAGTGTTGCTTAACAACGTGAGGATACATTCTGAGAAACGCATTGTTAGGAAATTTCTTCATTGTGCGAATACCATAGGGTGTACTTACACAAACCTAGATGGTGCAGCCTACTACACACCTAAATTACATGGTACTAATCTTATGGGACCACCATCATATATGTGGTCTGTCATTGACCAAAACATCATTACGCAGCACATGACTGTGTATTACCAAGCTATAGTAATCAAAACAATATGGTATTCGCATAAAAACAGACATATAGATCAATGGAACAGGATAGGGAGCCCAGAAATAAAACCACACATATATGGTCAGTTAATTTACAACAAAGGAGCCAAGAATATACAATGGGGAAACGATAGTCTCCTTAGTAAATAGTGTTGGGAAAAACAGGACAGCCATGTGCAAAGAATGAAACTAAACCCTTATCTTACACCATACACAAAAATAAACTCAAAATGGATTAAAGACTTGAATTTAAGACCTGAAACTGTAAAACTTCTAGAAGAAAACATAGAGGGTAAGCTCCTTAACATGGTATTGGCAATGATTTTTTGGATTAAACACCAAAGGAAAAAGCAAGAAAAGCAACACTAAACAAGTGGGACTACATCAAACTAAAAAGCTTCTGCAAAGCAAAGGAAACCATCAACAAAATGAAAAGGAAACCTACTGAATGGGAGAAAAGATTTGAAAATCATATATCTGATTAGGGGTTAAGATCCAAAATATATAAAGAATTCATACAACTCAATAGCAAAGAAACAATCTGATTAAAAAGTGGGCAGGAGAACTGAATAGATAATTTTCCAAAGACAAAGAAATGGCCAACAGGTACATGGAAGGGCACTCAGTATCACTAATCATCAGGGAAATGCAAATCAAAACCAAAATGAGATATCACCTCACACCTGTTAGAATGGCTATCATCAAAAAGACAAGAGATAACAAGTATTGGCGAGGATGTGGAGAAAAGGGAACCTCTGTGCACTGTTGGTGGGAATGTATATTGGTGCAGCCACTATGGGGAAGAGTATGGAGGTTCCTCAAAAAATTAAAAATAGAACTCCCATATGATCCAGTAATTCCACTTCTGGGTATTTATACAAAGGAAATGAAAACAGGATATCAAAGAGATATCTGCACTCCCATGTTCATTACAGCATTATTCATAATAGCCAATATAAGGAAACAACCTAATGTCTGTACTTTGAATTTAGATCAGAGAGCCTGCCTGATTTGGAGGTTTTTAAATGGTCATTTCATTTATGGCTCTTAAATACAGATTTCCGTGCCAGGAATGTGAATCTCTGGTTCCAGCAGGGATCAGCTAGCTCCTCTCCTTTCGGCCCTAGAGCAATCTCACTTGCTGGCCTCATCAGCTTGTGTTTGCCTTTCCTCCCGGACAGCAGCAGCAGGACCATTGGTAATAACTTCAATAGTACTAAGAGCAGCAAAGAGAAAGGAGTAAACAAAGGGACATAATGCTAACAGCCCTTTGAAAATGGATTCATGGCATCTTTCATATCATAAGTCCTGATTTACTTTCTAGCTAACATTTCATTCACAGAGAAAAATGACAGAAATACCAAATTTGAGAGCAAATCAGAGAGTTCTTCAGTCCTAGAAACAATATTTGGTCAGATGCAAGATAGTTTGGAGCTGGGAGAAACCTTAAAGAGAGAGTTCTAGCCATCATTTTATTTATAAGAAAATAGATTCAGAGCAGCTCAGCGACATGTCCAACGTTACTTTTCTTAAGCTTAACTTTTTTAAAAAAGTAGTAAACATTTTTCCAGTTTTTCTTTGACAACTTTTGCATGGGAAAAAGAAGTAAAGATCTGCCCAAACTTTTTAAATACATTCCTTTAAAAGTTGCCATTTTCTGGGCCGTCCTGGTGGAATAGTGGTTAAGTTCGCACACTCGCCTTCGGTGGCCCAGGGTTCGCAGGTTTGGATCCCAGGTGTGGACATAGTGCCACTGGTCAAGCCACACTGTGATGGCATCCTACATAAAATAGAGGAAGATTGGCACAGATGTTAGCTCAGCGGCAATCTTCCTCCAGCAAAAAGAGGAAGATTGACAGCAGGTCTTAGTTCAGGGCCAATCTTCCTCACAAAATTAATTAATTAATTAATTAATTAATGCATTAATTTTTTTAAAAGTTGTCATTTTCTAATTTGTCCAATGCAGTCTGGCTGGAAGTCAGTAAAGGAAAATGAACTTGTCATTCTGTTTAGTAAAAAACAAACAGAGTAGAGAAACCTGTTTATCAACATACGTAATCCCTCATACTGCAGCCAC